>NW_015505710.1:652228-653904 GCF_001515645.1 Sinocyclocheilus grahami | reverse complement strand
CACCATATAAACATGAATTACATTTTAAAACTATGATATTCTAAACAAAGAATTAAGTAATCATAAATTAAGTATTTGTGTGGAACTTATTTATCAGTTTGTTTTAAATTATTACTGATTGTCATTTCCACCACCATACAATTTCACCAATAATAAATCTATTTGCTTATTTGTAAAATATTAATATTCAAATATATCATATTCATAATGTCAAATCATGCAAAAAGTTTGAGAGCACATAATTTTAAATATGGTAGAAATGACTGTGGTAAAAATGTCCATTACTTAAAGAAAAAAAGTATGTACTGTATATAAACTGTAAGAGTAATACAATTTGAAAATAGAGTGTATTTTTTCTAAGTCCACGAGGTCAAACGTGTCTATAGTTCAAGAAACATTTCCAAACAATGGATCTTTGAATTTACTTTAAAGGTGCAGTAAGCGATTTCTTAGAAACACTGTTGATATTTGAAATGACTAAAACAAACACACACCTGCCATAAACATGTTATGCAACAGGCCCCCTGGTTGGCTACAAATGTGTTTTGGTCCTCAGTCCGATCCACTTTTTACAGCATTTCTCAGAAATCGCTTACTGCACCTTTAAGAATCTGTAGTCAATTATGCATTTGTAAAGCAAAATGTGAAATTTGTAGACTTCCTCAAACAATGTCTTCAAAGTCTATGCAGCTGCACAAGTCTAAAGTGATGAATGACGTGCAGAAGCATTTGTTGTGTTGCCATGTGTTGTAATGTTCAACATTTTGTGCTCTTCAGCTTCCTGTGCCTGCCTACCGTAACCCCATTGGCCTTACACCCTGCCTCTTATTTATTTTATTTGTACCTTTCAGGCTTTATGTTGACCTTTTGAAGAGTGTCTGAAATGTCAGCAGCGCGTAGACTGTCTGCAGTCTACAGTTGGATGGTATTGGGGACTATGCTGTTGCTGGCTATTTCAATTTTAACTGGTGTGATTGAGCTTAAGGGAGTTTTCTTTTCTTTCCCTCTCTAGCCAACAGTCTCACTGTCTTTCTGAATTTTGTTAGAAAAAAGGGTCCTTTCAATATTTTAGTCCTTGCAAGCAACAGTGGATCTAAGCATTTATTGGTACAGCAGTCTATAAAGGCTGAGACATCTCTGGTCTTTTGTACAGTGTTCACATGGATGAGTAGACCTGAAACCTTCAACCCCTGGCCGTAATTTGAATTGAAACTAGACAATTTCTTTTGAAGCAGAAAATGGGAATGGTGACTGTGTCCATCTGGTAGATATCTGTCAGTGCTCGACATGTTTACATCGAGACATGATTTATAGAATTCCTGAGTTTGTTTGGCTTCGCACAGAGAATTGTTTGCTTTGGGTATTGAATAATGAAGCATTCTAATGGGAGCAGCTGTCAGATAGGATCTTAATGTTGTCAAATACACAGAATACAAAATAATCCGATATCAGCATGGTGAATGGAAGCAGCTGTGCGTGAGATGGTTGGGTTGGGAAGAAAGATTTTAGTCAAAGACAAGGTCCCAAATGTCTGGAGACTGTATTTATGTAGCTTATTGTTCCTTTGGTAACACAAATACAGTGTTTATTAAAAAATAGCCTGTAGTACAGCAACAAAATAAATCTACCTTATAGAACCTCAAGGTTTTTATTTTATTATTTGACAAACCTACTGA
>NW_015505710.1:651259-651939 GCF_001515645.1 Sinocyclocheilus grahami | reverse complement strand
ACAGGTGTGATATTTCAGGACACCTAATTCAATAGCTTCTGTCAGGTAAAGAAGATATTTTCTGAGTGTCAGTCCATAAAAAATAGTTTACAGCACTTTTAAGTGGAATGCATTTTTTAATAAGGTTATTTTCAATTATTTAGTAATTTCTGAGCATGTCATGTCTTTTATCTAGTTACATTTAAACAGAAAATTATCATATATAATATCTAGTACATTATTACTATACTTGTAAAGCCTTGTTAATATGCACCATGATTTCTGCCCATGACAGTGTACTCATTTCTGATGACAGCTCAGAGTCTGTATCATGCAACACCTGTCACAAACCTGCAAGACTTGCTATCTGTTAGACCCTGGTAGTGAACTCAACACCTCCTCACTTCTTTTGACAAGTTCCAACTCACCAATTTACCTCTTCACAAAACCTTCAGCTTGAATAATCTTGAGATTTCCTAATAGAAATAGTCTTCACCAATTTTGTCAGCCATGTCGAATTTATGTTGTCGTCAAACACAATAATATGTAAAGAGGACGGTCATAAAGAATCATGGGTAAGAACCAAAGATAATCACCCATGGTGTTTTGGATTTACACTCTCAGAAAAAAAGGTACAAAAGTTCTCACTGGGGTGTTACCTTTTCAAAAGGCACACCTTTGTACCTAAAGAGTCCATGTTG
>NW_015505710.1:643135-651249 GCF_001515645.1 Sinocyclocheilus grahami | reverse complement strand
ACGATATATCGTTTCAGCATCGATATCGCGATGTGCGCATCCGCGGTAGTCACATCGCAGGATGTGCGATGTTTAGTTATACTGATTGTTTTCTGTGCTCACACAAAGACACGGTGTCTACACCGGACGCGACAGCTGTAGAGAGATAACCATTTTAAATACATTTATTAGCAGAGCTACTGCATGCGATTTTCAGTGCTGGAAATCCATTTATCCTTTGTTGAAACTTCCACGTCGTCGTGGAGAGCACAGGTCACGGTCGCTTAGCAATGGCAGATGCCACGAAAGCGCAAGCTTGCGCTTTGGAAAGAAGGAGAAAGTTGCGCGACTGGCGTTTTCCCACGCGTTTTAAGGCGCGACATGTGAACGGCCCCAAAGTTTGTCTACACTGGACGCGACAAGGTGACCCTTGCATATCATTTGAACTTTGTGTCAGTACGTCATAAAGAGAACGCGGCATCAGTTTACTGTCAGGGATTTGTCGCGCCACATCCAGTCAAAGTGTAGACAGACAGCATCACTGATTATAATGGATTCTATTGTATTTTGTTGCGCCGCACCGCGCCGCTCGCATCCGGTAACACGGTGAGAGCCACACAGATGCACGTGAACTCTGATTTCTGTTCACTTCTGTGTCTATTTGTGCCTGAAATACTGTGCTCTGCAAGTATCCTTGTAAACACAGATGTTTATGGCTTAGGTGAAGGGAAACAATGAACGTTAATCAAACAACAAAACACAAAGCATCAAAAATCACTTCTGCAGCTTTAACACCGATTTGTTAGATTTAATTTATAGTGAGAATTATGCTGTGTTATTTTAAATTTGATTATTACATTTCTGTACCTGAATACTGTTAGACTTACCTGAAAAATATAAATGCTTATTTAATTTGTATCTTTGTTCTGTTATTTATCTATGCTTGTAATTTGTTTATTTCCTGTGCTGATTTACTCGCCTACAGAATCACCCCAATTGATTTTTTTTTTCCAAATATAAAGCTATTGAAGTCATCAGATTTTTTTTCCATATAGCAATATATATCACAGAAAAAAAATCGTAATGTGAGTTTTTTTCCAATATCGTTCAGCCCTACCGTACAGGTACATATTAGTACCTAAAATGTACAAAAGTGTACTTTTTTTTTTTCTGTGAGTGTAGCATTAGACCCTGAATGGGTCATTCATTTTAATATTAGCATTTGCTATTGGAATATTTTGGACAAAATTAAGAAATTTTTAAAGAAATAACTACCTTACAGGATCTCATTTATTGTTAATTAATTATGATATAGGGCTATGCGATACCTTGTTAAAAAATGCGATATGCGATACGATATTGCTTAAAGTGTATAAAATCAATTTCAATTATATTTTAAAATATTTAAAAATGAAAATTATATAACCAATTTGTTTCACATTCTTTCTTGGAAAATAAAGAATCACTACAACTTCTGAAAGTGACCAGCAGTGTTTTAGCATTACATAAAAAGTAATGTCACAAATCAGAAAATGTCATTTTAACGTCAGTGTAAACATAAAAAAAAAATAAAATTATGACGCTAATTTTATATCATTGTAACTTTGCTTTCCATACACTTTAAGTACTTCTTCATATACCACAGCAAGTGAACAGTCAGTAAAAAAAAAAGAAAGAAAAAGGAAAAAAAAGAAATACACAAATTACAAGCATAGATAAAATAAACAGTAGTATTCAGATACAGAAATGTAATAAGTGTAAATAACACTGCATAGTGTTCACTGTATGAATTAAATTTAGATTAATCTTTGTTATAGCTGTTTTGTTGTTTGATTAACATAGTGACATATTCAGCAGCACGTATTTATAGGCTGCTGTCCCTTTAAATCCGACTGCACGGATCCAGTATAACGATATACATCCGATTTCTTTCTCAGCTGTTTACATTCATTTAAAACATAACCGAATGCGTTTACGAGAATGATCGTCGAGACGGGTACTATTGACATAATTCTGTGTGTATGAGTCTGTTCAAGCATGAGGAGATGCGAAAGTCTGAAACATGTCTCTCTGTGTGTGCGGCAGAACTGAAGATACGCTGTGTGAGATGCGGCTTGTGCGCGCGCTTCAGGTGTGAATCTAACAGCAAGACGGCAAAGAGTTGTTTTCTGCAACTTATTGCACATAACTCTTTTCAACGTCAAGCAATTCTCTGCTATCTGCGTCGAACTAAAACGTTGACCTTTTGCAATGTTTTGATTTAAGTAGCCTATTATTAAAATTATTCAGATGATATGCATATTGCAATATTTTGATAATTTCGATATATTGTGCAGCCCTAATCATGAATCATGTTCAGTACATTACTGAGTGACAGTGATCTGGAATAAATCACTGGCATATCTGTGCATAAACTTTTAAAAAGTAAAAAGTACTATTTGATCGTATTTCAGATTGATTAATTGTAATGATATAGCATAATCCAGTATACATTGAACCTCTGCTCCCTGTATCCTTTGCTGCTTTTACTTCCTGCATGATTGTTCATACCCAACAGAAGAGACTCACTCCCCAGACACTCATCCCCTGAGATCTGCAAGTCTGTACCACTACCGCTGGTTAAGCTTTTACACCACTTAATGAGATGGAAAGGGGTTGAGAGGGAAAGAGAGAGCCCGGAGACTTCGACTTTCATCAATGCCTTGTTTTACATTTGGAACTATGATGAGCACAGAAAGGCAGGAGATAAAGTATTTTGTGCATTAATGTAATATTTAGATAATGGTGGTTATTCTCAGCCCACCAAGAGATGAGTAGGATTCTGTCTACTGAAAAAACGTTGAGTGTAAGTAATATTAGACTTGCCATGGGCATACATTTCACAGTCGCTAATGAGCTTAAAATGTACAGTGGAGGCAAAATGTATTTGGACACTTAAGCCACATGAATGTCATTACGTTAGACAAACAAATATCAAACCAAATGGTATTTGTTATAAAGATAGCACAAAAAACTTTTCAAGCAAAACATTTATTTGTTTTTTATTTATTTGCATTTATTTGATGTCTAATGCATTTACGTTTACAGTATTAAGTGTGGCATATGTCTAAATACATTTAAGGAGCCACTAAAACCCATCTTAGGTTTCCTATGTCTCCCTGTGAAAGTGTTTGGTTCTACCGGATGATAAAAGCTGATGTCAAACGTGTTGGCATTCAGGTAGTCTCTCGCACACTCGTAAATATTCCTGAGGGAATAACTGGAGGGACTGCTTGTCCAAGGTAAGAGTGACAGGGAGAGGGATTTAGTGTTGACGGGCTATTTCGCTGCCACAGACCAGATCAATAAGGATTCTGCTGTCTGCTGTTACTTGTTGGTCATCACACACACTCATGCAGAGAGAGAGAGACTGGAGGAGAGAGATTCAATATTATATATATATTCTCATTCTTGTACTTTCTGGGAGGCTTTATTTTCCATCAAAATTCAATAAGGGTAACTGAACCTAAACTCGTAACAAAGCTATCAGAGAATTCCAGTACATACCTGCCGGCGCATGTGTTGCAACTGGATACGTGCCGTCCTGAACCAGAACCCAGCCTGGCAAGGTCGCCTGGGCCCATCTGTCACCTAACTATAGTTACCACGTTGCAACCAGAGTAGGTTTACTCGCTCCTTGTGCCCTTGTCTCTGCGGCAGGTGACACAGGTGGGGAAAGAACAGAACAAATGTGTGCCTTTATGGATATATTGTAGTTTCTGTCATCATTTACTCATGCTGAATATATAATATAGCATCCTAAAAACAAAGGTTCTTCATTGGCATCTGTGGTTCTTTATAGTGGAGAGAAGGTTCTTCAGATTAATAAAAAATATATATTTTTACAACTTGGGGAAATGGTTATTCTATGGTATCTTGGAACCTTTTTTTTCGATCTACTAACCGTTATGCTTACGTGTTCTGATAATAATAGCTTTCTAGGACTAAACATTATTTGGATAATTGGTAAAAAAAAAAGTTAAATATCTTAACCCTACTGTTAGACCTACCTGAAAAACTAAAAAGCTATTTATTTAATTTGAAGGCCTGTCGTTATTTTTTATTTGTGCTATCATTATTAATTTCTTTATTTGTTCTTATTTTATTACTGACTGCTTACTTGTCATTTTTTATTCAATTCAAAGTTTGAAATCTCATGCTACTGCACCACAATTACCCCACTGACGTATTGATTTGCTCATATAAGACCTGTCCTTTAGTGAGGAGTGGGCTGCTAAGTGTTTGCTGTTACTTCACTCTTGACGGGTGAGCCTAGGATCTTCTGTTTGTACTAAGAGGCATCATTGTCAGTATAGAGGGGGAAAATAAGCTAGTTTGAGAAGGGATGGTCCCGTTTCCCTGTGTTAGCAGAAGATACACACTCCCAGAGTCCTCAGAGCACACAAACACATTCACATCATCTGAAGTCCTAAAACTGTTTGTGCCTCATGGCTTTAAAAAAGCCTGGATCTTCAAAGCCCTGATTCAAATGTTCAAACGTTCTAAACCTACAGAGTTTGTCCTCTAGTAACTGAATGGCACTGAATGTACTATAGATTACAATTACAGAAGGATTCTTGTCTGTGTATTGACACATGGCATTTGCTCAGCTCACTTTTTATACCCTTGCAGTTATTTGACACAGATTAAATGGCAAGAGAAGCAGCAAGTTTTCTGGCAGGTCTTTAGAAGACTCCCCATTCCTCTGTCTGTTGTGGTGTTCTCCCCCTCAGCAGTCGCATGTTTCCTTTTCATCTCTTCATCGTTCACTTGTTTATATTGCTGTCTGTCTCACCCAGAGCTACTGGCAACAGAGCACATCATATTTCACTCATTATGATATTCCCGCTTTCCCCTCCAAAGGTTATCTTGCTCTTCCCGCAACCACTACCTCTTCACACATATTATCTCATTAGCTACATAGAAAAGGGCAAAGGTCATGTGCACCATATCACTTGATTACACCAACTTGGCACAGTACTTCCTGTCTGTCTGTCTGTCGAGTTGTCTATTCCTCCGTCTATCTGTCTGACAGTATATTGATCTGTCTGTCGTGTCTCTCTGTCATTCCCTCTATCTATCCATCTATACACAGTATCTATTTGTCTGTCTGTCTGTCTTTCCTATTATATAGTAATTGAAGTACATTAGACCTATATAACCTAAAGGCTTTTACAGTTTGCCTTGTTGTAAATGTTTTTTTTACAGACTTTCAATTTAAAAGTTCTCAAAATTCACATCAGTACGTTTCAGTAACATTTCATAATATGGTATTCACAGCATATTTACATAAGTACTGAGACTAATGAGACAAATACTAATGCACGACATGCACTTACTGTATAATTATTTTGTGGCGCTTGTGTGGGAGATTTTATAGAATGATTTCACATGAGACACAACTACATGGCTTTGTAAGGGGCTGAAACAGCTCATCAGTTAATTAGTATAGGGTAATTAGAACGGCAGAAGACCCTTGCCATGTGTGCAGAATACACACATGGCAAGGACATTTGAAGGACTTGTGGCCGGTTCACACAGAACGTGTGTTTGAGTTCCACTGTACTGCTTTTTAACTACTTTTTCTGTGCAAGCATGTGCAAGATGGATGTTTTGTTTTGTTTCTTTATATCACTCCAGTGACTGGCAGTAGCTGCCAGCATCAAGGTAGAGAGACTGATATTTGCAAATAGAAGAGCCGCCAGATTTGCACCCATCACCCTGCACTCATTGCAAACCTGTGTTCCATCCAAATGTTTAGTAGGTGAATGCCACCAAATTGGATCCACACAATCACCTTTATTGCACCTGAGAGGAATTATCTGTGTTACCTCCTAAATTTAATATTTTCCATTCCTCATTTGCAAGTCACTTTGGATAAATGCAACTACTAAATGAATAAATGTAACTTTAAAAAAGCAGTCAGAATATTAAAGTCATTGAGCGTTTAATATAAAAATATTTGCTTAGTATTTGAAAATAGATTGTCATTAAATAGTCTTTTTCATAAATGTCTTCATCTCAAGGTCCTGGTTTATTATACTTGAAAAACGTCCATTCATTCATTCATTCATTCAGTGGTTTACCAAAAAAAAAAAAGGCCACCAGAAATGATGTTAAAGGTTATTAAAGAATGTTAAAGGTTAAAGATGTTAAAGGGATAGTTCACCCAAAAATTTCAAAATTCTGTCATTTACTTTCATTGATAATAATAATAATAATAAATATATAAATATATATAAATAAATAATAAACATCTGCATGTTAGAATGATTTATGAAGATTCATGGAACACTGAAGACTGGAGTATTGACTGCTGACAAGCTTTTCAGTCACAGGAATAAATTGCATTTTAAAATGTATTAAAACATTATGAATAATTTCATGTGATTATTTATTTTTTATGTCTCTTAAGATGCATCTTTTTGCAACGTAAAGATGGCTCTAAATAGTCAATTCCTCTAAATAATAATGTCCTCCTATACTTCAGAGTGACTGCTGGGCCGTCCCATACTCTAGTGACTTAATTCTATGACTTTTTATTGTCTTCTCAAAACTCACAGAGAGCATTTGTGACTCATGTGGCTTACTGTAACAGCAGAGCATATATCATTAAAATGAGATTAGGAAAAGCTCTTTGCTTGTTGTGCAGTTTGGCTTATTGTTTGAGTATAGCTTTGCCAATCTAATATAACAGTGGATAACTCATCTCCCAATGCTCTCTTGCATTCAGCTGACAGCACACTATTCTTTTACAAAGAAATGCTAGGGAAAATGTTGAATGGTGGATGAGATCCAAACACGCGCTACTGTATTTCTAGTCTGAAGATCTCATTCTATCCCATAAACGAAGCACACACCTACACAACGCTTCGCTTACAGCACAAAAAATGCTTTTTAAGCACCTGGTGAAGAAGGTTTTTGAATGAGATCCTACCATCTCCCACACAGAAAGCTCATTTCACACAGTATACAAACACC
This sequence comes from Sinocyclocheilus grahami, assembly GCF_001515645.1. NCBI lineage: Eukaryota > Metazoa > Chordata > Actinopteri > Cypriniformes > Cyprinidae > Sinocyclocheilus > Sinocyclocheilus grahami. The sequence goes on along the minus strand of NW_015505710.1, from coordinate 644,250 downwards.
ATGAAACCTACTTGAGCTGAATCGATCTGGTTCCAGATGTATGTAAGAGCAAGTCTTTTCCATCCTTTCTACATCTGGGCTGCTCGTATTTCTTTCATTGCTACACATGTTCTCCTATGTTTCTTCCTCTTCAGAGGAGCAATTACTGTCAGTACGCCATGCTGGCTCTCTCCACACCGGTCCCTTCTTCTCCGAAGCTTCCCCTCTCCTGACACAACCTTGTGTAATTACCCAGCAAAGGATTCATGCTCCTGCCTCCACACCACCACCGCCGCCAGCCTCCTCGCCGCTTCAATTTTAATTGAATCTCAAGTGCTGATTGTGAAAGGTGACTACACCTCGAGGTCTTTCAGACATATTGTTTTTTTTTTTTTTGGAGTGATGAGAAGAGGGGCTGAAATTGAGAGGGTTTTTTGGGGGGTATAAAAGACACCAGTGTTTTTGGTGGTCTATTCTTTGGTTTGGTTTTAATCCACTGTCTTCAGGCATTTAACACTTAATGAACATTTTTGGGTTGTTAACCATTTTGAATCATCACTTTAAAGTGATTAGCATTCAAATTGAATTATTTAGCCTTAATAACATGTTTGTACTCCCATCTGTATTATGTACGCAGTGAAAACAATGAATGCTCATTACCAGTTAAGTGAGGCGGTATTAATTCAAGGTTTACCCTTAGGCTACTATTTCACTCTATCAATTTAGATTTATTGTTTGACTCACTTCCTACTTCCTTTTTTACTGTTTCAGCTGAAATTATCTTAAGCTTTATGTTGTTCCAGAGTAGTCAGTTCTGGGTAATCTTTGCATTCAAATCTTATTCCCAATTTATGTTTGTTTGTTGATGATTGTTTTTTTTTGTTTATTTTCATTCATTTATTCACTCACTCATTCACTCATTCACTCACTCACTCACTCACTCACTCGTTCATACACATACACATACACAGTAATTCTAAAAAAAATAAAAATAAATTAGGGGAGGCTGGCAAATAATTCCTGTCACTTAAATATCTTCTCATATGCACACAAAAATTACAAATGTGCATCCGTACTGTACACACACAGACTAATATATATATATATATATATATATATATATATATATATATATA
>NW_015505710.1:579203-641566 GCF_001515645.1 Sinocyclocheilus grahami | reverse complement strand
ATATATTTATTTATTTATTTATTTATTTTTTGCCAAACAAGTTAAACAATTTCATTGGTCTTCTCAATCACTAAGGTCAAGGTTAGGGTGTATGATTGTGCTAGGGGTTAGTATTTGTTTCAGCGTTGTATAGGCAATTGACATGACTGGTGATTGACATGAACAATTAAATCTTTATAATTGTCAGTGTGCGGGGTTTGTGCTTAACTGGTTTGAGGAAAAAAATTGAGCCTCATGCATTCAAATTTCACCCCAGTTGCTTGCATTTTAAATATGAAAGGTTTTGGAACATAATATGCATTCCAGTTAAATTTATTAACAGATCCACTGTATAACTGAATTGCAATATTAGTCCTTCTCAGCGCAAGAAACCGTAAATTACTCTCACGTGATACTCCTTACACAAACACACCTGCAACGAATCTGTTGAGTCAACACATTTGGGGATTGTGTTGCATCAGTATTCAGCAGCTTTACATTGAAATTCTAGAAGCATTTTTGTTAGGCATCATGAGAGACAGAGGCAAAGCAATGGCCTTTGACCGGACATTTGCATGTATATATTTAAGCCATAATTGTGCTCTCTGAATCTTTATATTGTAATAGAAACTGTCCAGTAATACTTGTGGCTTTCATTTGCCCCTTGACCTCTGGGAGCGTTTTTGTAATGTCACAAGTAATGGCAAATGAAAATGTAAGTCTCCTACACAACACTTTGGAATGTGTTATATGAGACAGATATACATAAGACGCTGACTGTACACGACTCTTTCAAGGAGAGTCGTTCCTTTTGTCCCAGCAGTCATCCAAACATTATGGAATACAAGCAACATGCATTGTCACAACTGCCACATTCATAGAGATTCTGCAGTGGGTCAGTATTGGTTTCTTACAGTTCAATCCCTCTCAGTTAATGGAATCATCAGGGTTTCCGCCCAGCTGGACAGAACTAGTTCATTTCCAGAGTGGACATCAGTTGTAGCAAAGCCATTTTATATTAGCTTGCTTTCCTGTGAGTGACAGGAAGATTGCAAGAGATCCTCAATGCTTGCATTAGAGTGCAAAAACTCAGATGCCAGTTTGTTCCAGTGGATCTGTTTCCTGTGGCACTCGCCTTTAATGTAGGTTTTCCATTACAGTATATATACAGCATGCCGCAGGCTGGTCATATAGCCAGCTTGAAGGAAACCATTGATTTTCTTTATTTTTAAATGGAAGATCTATGTCTTGGTGATGTCTGACATCTTGAATTGTGCCGTTCTGGCTACAATAACCAACTTCCTTTTGAGCAGTTTAAAGACTGACCCCTTTCAACAAATGTGATGGTCATTTGGTTTGTCAGGCTTTATTAGTTTGTTTCTTGCAGCGCCTAAAATAATTTTGAAGTAACCTGTATGTTAAAGGTAACAAAGAGGCAAACCAATGAGAGAAATCAACCATAAACGCATGTAGGGGAGTAAAAAGATGCTACAAAATCAAATATATACTGAACAAAATTATAAATGCAACACTTTTGTTTTTGCCCCCATTTTTCATGAGCCGAACTCAAAGATGTAAGACTTTTTCTATGTACACAAAAGGCCTATTTCTCTCAGATATTGTTCACAAATCTGTATAAATCTGTGTTAGTGAGCACTTCTCCTTTGCCGAGATAATCCATCCACCTCACAGGTGTGGCATATCAGGATGCTGATTAGATAGCATGATTATTGCACACAGGTTGAGACCCCGATGAGGACGACGAGCATGTAGATGAGCTTCCCTGAGACGGTTTCTGACAGTTTGTGCAGAAATTCTTTAGTTATGCAAACTGATTGTTGCAGCAGCTGTCCGGGTGGCTGGTCTCAGACGATCTTGAAGGTGAAGATGCTGGATGTGGAGGTCCTGGGCTGGTGTGGTTACACGTGGTCTGTGGTTGTGAGGCCGGTTGGATGTACTGCCAAATTCTCTGAAACGCCTTTGGAGACGGCTTATGGTAGAGAAATTAACATTCAATTCACGGGCAACAGCTCTGGTGGACATTCCTGCAGTCAGCATGCCAATTGCATGCTCCCTCAAAACTTGCGACATCTGTGGCATTGTGCTGTGTGATAAAACTGCACATTTTAGAGTGGCCTTTTATTGTGGCCAGCCTAAGGCACACCTGTGCAATAATCATGCTGTCTAATCAGCATCTTGATATGCCACACCTGTGAGGTGGATGGATTATCTTGGCAAAGGAGAAGTGCTCACTAACACAGATTTAAACAGATTTGTGAACAATATTTGAGAGAAATAGGCCTTTTGTGTACATAGAAAAAGTCTTAGACCTTTGAGATCAGCTCATGGAAAATGGGGGCAAAAACAGAAGTGTTGCGTTTATAATTTTGTTCAGTGTAGTACGTTTAAAGATCGTGAGCTTTGAATGTGTTGGATCTGTATTTATTTATTTATTTATTTATTTATTCATTCTGCCAACTCTCCAACTTTTGGCATCTCTTAGCACTTTTGAAATATTTGTTTTGGAAATATTGATCTCTCCATATTCACTCAGTAAATGAATCTTTTTGTAATCTGTTAGGCTTTCAGTGTTTTGAAAAATGAGAATCTTATATATTCATACAGATATGCTTGGAGAGCATTACCTGTGTGATTTAGCAAATATTGGCAACACTTCACAAGCCTGTCCATGTTACATATACAACAATGCAGGGCAGGAATGATAAATGTAAAGAAGGTAATACATATTTATATTTTATTAATTATTCTTTACATATGTCACTTTTTACATAGAGTGTATAGCTGTAGCACAGATTATATGATGTGCTGTATATTGATGCCTGTGAGTATTGATGTTGATGCCGTTGTCCACATTTGCGCTCACCTGCAGTGAGGAACATCTGTCACTGTCAGTAAAAAATGATGAATATAGCCTTCAATTTCCTCCTAAGCTGGTTGTTATTTTGAAGCCATTAACAGTAATTTCTATTAATGACTCTCTGGCTTGCTAAGTAATTCCTGGACACAAAATGACAGCTGTTAAGGTGCCAAATGTGCTAATTTAAGAGGATGTTGTGTGAAATAAACACACTGGTGATACAATGATGCAGCTGCTATTAATAGAAAGTCTGATATTGCAATATTTTTTTTTATTTAGTTTTTATATTCTAAGGTTAAACCATGTGTCGAAATCACTGGCCTCTAAAGTGTTAATGTTGTTTAATGCAGTCCTCAAATCAGTTTTCATTTTCTCCATTTTGGTTTGGCCTTTAGTGTTATCCCATTGTTCTCTTAAAGAACTGATACAAAGTAGAAACATAAATATATATATACTTTCTTCCAAATGACTTATTACAGGCCTAAAACAAATGTGAATGCACAGCTATTACTAGGGACATGCTGCAACATGACAAACCTATTTCTAAAATTCTGAACATGAAAAGTAGACCTTTCAGAGTTGAGTGATCTCATCCTCATTCCTAGCAAATTATCCCTCAGTAACTCTTTAATGGCCCCAATAACTGTATCTAGTTCACGCCTTTGGAGACGGCTTATGGTAGAGAAATTAACATTCAATTCACGGGCAACAGCTCTGGTGGACATTCCTGCAGTCAGCATGCCAATTGCATGCTCCCTCAAAACTTGCGACATCTGTGGCATTGTGCTGTGTGATAAAACTGCACATTTTAGAGTGGCCTTTTATTGTGGCCAGCCTAAGGCACACCTGTGCAATAATCATGCTGTCTAATCAGCATCTTGATATGCCACACCTGTGAGGTGGATGGATTATCTTGGCAAAGGAGAAGTGCTCACTAACACAGATTTAAACAGATTTGTGAACAATATTTGAGAGAAATAGGCCTTTTGTGTACATAGAAAAAGTCTTAGACCTTTGAGATCAGCTCATGGAAAATGGGGGCAAAAACAGAAGTGTTGCGTTTATAATTTTGTTGAGTGTAGTACGTTTAAAGATCGTGAGCTTTGAATGTGTTGGATCTGTATTTATTTATTTATTTATTTATTCATTCTGCCAACTCTCCAACTTTTGGCATCTCTTAGCACTTTTGAAATATTTGTTTTGGAAATATTGATCTCTCCATATTCACTCAGTAAATGAATCTTTTTGTAATCTGTTAGGCTTTCAGTGTTTTGAAAAATGAGAATCTTATATATTCATACAGATATGCTTGGAGAGCATTACCTGTGTGATTTAGCAAATATTGGCAACACTTCACAAGCCTGTCCATGTTACATATACAACAATGCAGGGCAGGAATGATAAATGTAAAGAAGGTAATACATATTTATATTTTATTAATTATTCTTTACATATGTCACTTTTTACATAGAGTGTATAGCTGTAGCACAGATTATATGATGTGCTGTATATTGATGCCTGTGAGTATTGATGTTGATGCCGTTGTCCACATTTGCGCTCACCTGCAGTGAGGAACATCTGTCACTGTCAGTAAAAAATGATGAATATAGCCTTCAATTTCCTCCTAAGCTGGTTGTTATTTTGAAGCCATTAACAGTAATTTCTATTAATGACTCTCTGGCTTGCTAAGTAATTCCTGGACACAAAATGACAGCTGTTAAGGTGCCAAATGTGCTAATTTAAGAGGATGTTGTGTGAAATAAACACACTGGTGATACAATGATGCAGCTGCTATTAATAGAAAGTCTGATATTGCAATATTTTTTTTTATTTAGTTTTTATATTCTAAGGTTAAACCATGTGTCGAAATCACTGGCCTCTAAAGTGTTAATGTTGTTTAATGCAGTCCTCAAATCAGTTTTCATTTTCTCCATTTTGGTTTGGCCTTTAGTGTTATCCCATTGTTCTCTTAAAGAACTGATACAAAGTAGAAACATAAATATATATATACTTTCTTCCAAATGACTTATTACAGGCCTAAAACAAATGTGAATGCACAGCTATTACTAGGGACATGCTGCAACATGACAAACCTATTTCTAAAATTCTGAACATGAAAAGTAGACCTTTCAGAGTTGAGTGATCTCATCCTCATTCCTAGCAAATTATCCCTCAGTAACTCTTTAATGGCCCCAATAACTGTATCTAGTTCAGATTTATGGTTGTAGTTCAGTCATACATGTTTGTCATAGGACTGCACATAATGCGGTGGTTGTGTGGAGGTGCTGAAATGTGGCCGGAAGTTGAGAAAGGTGCCTTGATCCAGGGAGCTCACTCTTGACTTCTGAAACCTTTGCACCTGGTCTCCATAGCAACTCCAACAATGGGAGCAGTAGCTGCTGGTATCATTATATGCTGCATAGCGCCCAGACATTTTTGAAGTTGAGGTGGAGTTGGCCTGAGTGAGCCTTGACTAATGAGACAGACATGTCCCGCCTGTCAAGGGCATTCATATGATACCTTTACTGTTCCTTTAGTCAATGCATCTGCAGTATATGTCTTTCTTACTCTCATTCTTCCTTTTAATGCTCATATATGGAGATTGATCGATTATTTATTTATTTATTTGAGAGTATGCCAACTGAGCAGAGTGGCAGCAATTTTGCCTCCAGAGTCAAACAATAATGTTTAATTTAAGGAGATAATGACATATTTTAGCTTTTTATTTGCAAATTTGAAATAAACACTCCCGACATTTGTCTTTTTACATTCTACAAAAATGTGTTTACTCTTTTCATCGTTAATTTACACTCATTGCTTTTTTTCATATTTTTCTTTAGAATGTGTGAATGCTGTTAACAATGTGTTTAAAGCATGAGGAATTCATGCTGACCTGCAATTGCAATACTCTCAAAAAGGAGTGGTATCAAATTGATCTTTGAGAGAGGAAACACTGATGCTCAGCTTTCAAAAAGAAACACTTCGTGCTTCGGGCAAAATAGTGTAACTCTGCTCCCCACTCCAAACCAACTCTGGCTGTGAATGGGAGAGTTAAAGGACACAGATCAAGCTTTATGGTCTGCACAATTCAACATGACCCGATCCTCACGGTCAATCTTCCTAAACAAACAAACTTGCACATTATTGCATTGCCTTTCAGAGTGAAGCCAGTGAACAGATGCCCGCTCAGCTGGAATTAGGGCTCTTATTGCGGTGAGCTCAGTATTTAACACTGTGGATGATGTCATTGTTGCCTCGCTTGGACTGTACGCTGTTCCCCAATTACATGTTGCAGATGGTTGATTTCAGAAGTTTGCGAATTTATTCGTATGTGGGTGGATGATGAAAATATGTTTTGGAAAGAGTTCTTTTTTAAGTAAAATACAAATACAAAATGAGTAATGTATTCATGTGGAGTGTGAAACAATACGGGTGTGGTGTGCTTATCATGCCAACAGATGAGCGGAAGCTGAAGATGAGCTGTTCAGAAGGGCGGTAGGTCCAAAGGCACAGAGGCAGATAGTCATCATCTTAATGGTGGCCTGGATATGTCATGATGTACCTTTGTGGGACTTGTAAAAAGAGATGCGATCCTGGATTAAGTACTGCAGTAAAATTTTACCACACCTGATTATGTTATATGAATAGCGGAAATTTACCAGCTACAAATATGTCTTACTGGCCATGAAATTCAAGTCAAGTCATATTTATTTGTATAGAGCTTTTCACAATACACATTGTTTCAAAACAGCTTAACAGAAAATCATGATGTTAATATTTATAATATCTTAATATTTCATGCCTTATAGTCACATTTACCAGATTAGACCTGGGTGATAATACAGTTTACATTTTTGCGACAATTAAGCAGGAGAGATATGTTATATATTGAGTATGCTGTATATATGTGGATAAAGTTGGACATACTAATATATCCAAACCCTATATAGAGATTATGTATTAAACGTATAAACCATGTTATATTAAAATACATTTTTGCATGTTTTAAATAAATATATAGTTTAAATATATTATAATATACAGTATATAATTATAACAAGTATAAAAATGCTAATAATAATAAATATAAGAAGAATAAGAATGTTTTAACGATTCTAATTTTATTAGCATGTACAGTGTGTAGTACATAATATAAATAAATCTAATAAATCTATTTTTTTCTATCGCACAGTGCACCACTACATAAGGGTTCTGAAGAAAAATAAATTTTATTGAAAGTATAGAGTCAGGATAGGTTATACAATTAAAAAAATGTTTGCCTGCATTTGCCACTTTGCAAGTATTAATTTTTGACCCTGGTTGCTATAGCATTATTTTTGTCTTTGACTTTGAGGAAACCAATAACTCCTGAATTTGTAATTTGGCAAGCCACAGAGCACCTGCAGATGGGAGATGACCTCTATCTAAATGCATTTAAGAGCATTTTCATTCATCTATAGAATTACAAAGCATCTACAAATATATGTCCATTCCAGTCACCCTGCTGACTCCTCTTACATCTTTTTGTCTATCACACTATTTTATGTTGGTGGGCCCTGTTTAATCAAACACTGGGTGTACATTTTGTGACCTTGACTGAGCTAATCCAGTTTTATCAGTCTCAGTTAAAAGCAACAAGAGCACTTTGGAGATATCATATTATCTTTCTTTCCTGAGGTGCAGGTGTCTTCCAAGAAATATCAGCACTTATCGAACGGGAGGATTCCTAGTAATGGATATTGCATGGAATCTCTTTCAAGTAAGCTTTTGATGGTCATATCTTGGAGGTATTTTGTAACCCCTCTGTGATTGGATGGTTTTTAATTTATATTCTTCATACTGTATGTCAGTTCAGTCCAAGCCATTTTGCAGATTTTTTTTTTTATGCAGCGATAGCAGACATAGGCCATGTGCATGTAAGGCTTTGCATTATTTTTTTTAATCCTCGCCAACACAGACCTACTATGATCATTCTTCATGTGCTCAAAGAGAGGGGAAAAATGCAGAAACATCCACATGTATCAAAGATTTCTCCCCCTCTTTAAATCTTTGACTTACACTGCCTTGGTTTTCTTGAAATACATTGTCCTTGTTGGCTCATTTAGCATATGGGTTTAGCTTTTCAGCTTTTGCCTCGTGTAGTGACAGAGGATCTTGTTTATCTAGTGATGGCCTCACTATTAATGTCTAAAAGGCCATTTCTTCACGAGTCATTTGCTGCTAATGTAGACTAGAAGTAACAAGCCATCTAGGAAGCACCCTGTAATGCGGCATTTTACTGGTCATTCAGGGTCCAGATGTGAAGTACCTGTGGTGACGTATAGTAGGGATGTGCTCGAAGACGAATACCTTCAGAAAGGCATGGATAAGGAGTTCTTCTGAATAATACTGTATAAATCAAAAATGTTTACTGATTATCCCAGCAAGCTCAGAGATACATCTCTATTTTTAATCAATAAATCTACAATTAGTGTCATAATGTGAGTCTGTGAAGCCAGTGTGGCTAAAATATGAACTGATGAATTTTGTGTATTTATTTTATTTTTTATTTTGTTTATAACTTAAATTTGACATACAAGTTTGATTAAAATACATTTCTTATTTATGCAAGGCACATTTTTATTTTACATTTATATTTACAGTTACATAGCATTTTGTTTTAATTTAAATTTTTTACATAAAGGTTGTAATTGAAAATACTTTTATGAATTATAAAAGGCATATTTTACTTTAAATTTATATGTACAATTATTTACTTTTTACATCTATTTTAAATAAAGATTGTAATAAAATAATTTAAATTCATTTTTAATATTATATTTATATTTACTATTAACTTTTTGCATTTATTTTACATAAAGGTTGTAATAACAATCAGTATTTCTATTTAACATTTCTATTTACTGTCATTTAGCTTTTTACATTTATATTTATTTTATGTACATACAGGTTGTAATACCAAATAATTTTTACGTTTTTACAATTATAGTTTTTTACATTTACATGTTATACAAAGGTTGTAATAAAAATTATTTCATTTTTTTTATTTTACATTTAATTTACTATTATTTAGCTTTTTTTACATTTACATTTATTTTGCTAAGTTTGTTATAGAAAATACTTTTATGAATTTTTATAAAAATAGGCTTTTTCTTCACTTCTGGCATGCTGGTTCAAGTCCCGCTCACTTGTTTCTGTCTGAATATAGTTACAGAAACTGATAAATTTGTCATTGCAACCGATACATTTACAGATAATGGTTTTGCTGCACACCCCTAACGTATAGGGCTGCTAAGTATTGAGATGGATGGAGAAATTCGTATTCATTTCCTCAGTGTTCGTTGCTTGTTGTTCAGAAACAAGATTGCTCAGATGTGCCTGTGACAAGTCTACCTGGTCTGCTTGACACCCCATTTGACATATTCCAGATTGAATCTCACTCCGCGCAGCACTGGCTTTTGCAATTGATTAACGTCCCAGCAGCCACACTGCAGTGCTTGCAAAACACTGCGAGCTTGCACCAATATTTGGCCAAATGAATAGAAGGAGTGGGGAGGGGGAAATGATAAAGCATCTATGTGGTGGCTAAAAATAGCATGGTAATAGTTTCCCTATCTATAGTGAGTCACTGTGTGTTGCCTGGGCCTGCCTGACTTTGCACGCATAGGCTGCACTCAAACACCCAAGTTAACTGACTCAGCAAAAATCTGCCTGCCATTGTGTTCTTCCACTGTGCTGCTGCAATAAGGCCACTGTTATGAGAGAGTGCAGGAGTATGATGAAAAGCCGGAATGAAAGAGGGGGTGAACGATGTAGAAAAAAGCCCTCTAAGCCAGAAAGAAAAGAGTGACTGTGCAGTGACTTTTTAAATTTTTCAACAGCAACGTTAGTGGGCCATTTGACATCACCGTTTGCGTGCTAGAAAGCAGAACGAAAGTTCAAACCTACATATAATAAATAGAGTAAAGGTTATGCATATCTGGCATGCTGTCTGAGGGGAGGGCTCTGAGCTCGGAATTTGGCCCGAACCGAGAGTACCCCCACCCCAGTTGAGATAGGAATAGTTAGAAGTGAGGAGATGGGGTGGTGGAGGGATGCTAAGTCTGCTGTGTAATTGTCTGAATGTGCTCCTCCTCAACTTTGTTAATAAAACATAATTTAGCATAGGGCTGGGTGATAAAATGATAACGGTAATTATCGCAATATAATTTTCCTTGATAAAACGATAACAAGAGTTCGATAAATGTTCGATTTAAAATTGATGCGCCAAAACCGGAACGAAACGACACTACTCATTTGAAGCGCGACAAACGGAGCATTTATCCACTCGGCTCAAAGTTCAAACAGCAGCGCAGTGCGAGCTCACTAGAGCAGATGCGTTTACTCTCTGATGAGTCTCAGTCATGTGACCACTATACAGTCCTGTGGGATCCGGTGTGAAGTACTTTAACAAACAACTCATTGATATTAACTAGTTTAAAGCCAAATGAAACAGTGCTGACAAACAGGAGAAAAACGGTGCACAACAATACAGTCAGAAAGCTTTTAAATCTACAAATTGCCATCATTTACCATGGATTTACTGTAGTAACAACACTAACTGCACCATGGTATTGTGGAAGAAATGTGGGATATTCATATGAAATGTTAATATATCATTAACGTAGACATGTATTAAAGGAGTAATGGAATATAATTACAGTATTTTTTGATTAAGCAATAGTGTTTGTACATTTATACTAAATGTATTTAGATTACTGTTTTTCATACAAATACCAAGAAAAAATATAGTTACATTTTTACCATGATATTGAGGTGCTATATATGTTGTTTTAACTGTGGTTATCATGATCTAAATGTATGCTATATAGACGACCAATGGTTAATTTTAATAAAATTCAAACGGATTAATTACATTTCACCATATAAAAATGAGCTTGTTACAGTTTTTACAGATGATACTGTTTTTGATAATGAACATAAATTTACATCTGCATCCTAACTCAAGGTACTACTTTTACTGTTAACTAAAGCTACTGTCAAATGTGCAATTCTAAGAGATGAAAAAAATAATAGTATTAATATTGCAGCCTGCACTGCAAACTATTGAAGATACGCGTCATCAAATTCAGGCAACACAAACCTGTTTCATGATTTAAAACAATCACTCCTTAGAACATGCAGAAACTAAGAAATTCATTTTTCATAAGATATTTATCTTGTTAAGGAAAAATTACTGGAAACGTGTAAAGAATTCAAAAACGTGAAGTGTTTGTCATGTTCTGACCATAAAGAGTAGCTTAAACTTAAATCTGCTTTAAACTCGAAAGAAATAAAGATTTGAAATTTATCGTGATCATTATCTCTATCGACTGATAATGAAAAATTTTAAAATGATAAATGTTCAAAATTTTAATGATAATTTTTTGGGCCATATTGCCCCCCTAGTTTAGCAGTTTAACTGAAATCACAAGGCCTAATTGAGTGTTCGTTCTCTGATTAGGCCATCTAGGTAATTGCCAGTCCTGCCGGTTATCAAGCTCTGTCAATAGCTGATTAACAACTGTAACAAGCCTCTGTTACATGTTCAAGAGGTTTGTGTGTTCTCTGCTTTGGCAGCTTTGTGAAGTCCAAAATCCACTTTGGCCAGTGGCCATACACCATTTTTATTTTGCCTTCAAAGGGCGAAGGCCTGATTTCATCACTGGCTTATCACTATTAGCGTTGGAATGGTATGAAACTGAATTTGTGCCAGTGTGCCGCAGCTGATTGTTAGAGCTAGCGCAGCACACTGGATTTTGTTACTGTTTTTACAGTGAAAACGAGGTGTTTACGTGCTTTATATATTGTAGAAACATATTGAGTCTTGCTGTAGTGTCCATGTGTTGCATCACTATTTCTTCAGTGCAGTGACTGATGAATAACACCATTTCTAGATTCACAGCAGTACAGTAGAAGGCAATAAATTACTTCCTGAGGTCATAATTGCATGGGTCTTTTAAACATTTTTAAATACTCATGTTCTTGCACTACCTTAAATAAATAGTTCCCCCTAAAATGAAAATCGGTTGATATCACCGGGGGAACCTAGAATTCACTCCCTTTCTACCCCCTATCAACATCACTGTATATCATTAAAGAGCAGGTCATATGGTTTTTGGAAAATATATTTTTTGCAGTTTGTAACATAGCTATCCTTCAATGTAAACAGTCTGCAAAGTTGTTAATCAAAAAAGTGCATGATAAATAAAGATATTGTCTCTCAAAAGCAAGAGTCGACTCTGAACTAGGGCTGTGCGATTTGGGGGAAAATATCAAATTGCGATTTTTTTTTGACAGATATTGCGATTGCGATTTGATTTGCAATTTTAAATTTGCAAAGTCAAGCTTCAGCTCAATATTGTCAATAATGTGCAGCACAGTACGGGTATCATTACCCTGTTGAAAAAAAAACAACAGAAACCATCACAGAAAGTCTTATAGTTTCCATTAAACCATTACAAAATTCCTTTTTGTTTTGGGCATTATTCCAATAGGAATTACTGTTGTTCTATTGGTTGCCATCTGCCAGATTACATCCCACCAATAGAATCCATCAAATAGACACCATTATAGTTTACATTAATACCAAACAAATTCCCAGTATAACCCTGAAATCCATTCAATTTGTTATTGTGTTTTGGGAGGGGTTCTATTGTTTTTTCTTCAACAGGCAAGATTATAATGGTATAACTACTTTTACAGAATTAACTTAATTACTGAATTTCACAGAAAATATTTTTTTATTTAACAAAAACATCTAAGAATGTATCTTTTATTCTCCAGTACTGAAAACAGAACCGAGAAGGGAGCACTTGATATGTGTTGTGGCACAGCTCTTGCAAATTTCCTTTTTTGTTCGTTGTCTGTCATTTCGAAGCTAAAGTTGCATACAGTTTTCTTTAGTTTTAATTTGCCTAACTATCGATCTGACCCAGTAGATGCCATAATCCCACTCTGTCTCTCTCCCGTCCCGCGTTCCGTTTTTTTTTATTTTTAATGGTGGGTGTTTACGCAGTTGGCTAGAGCAGTGCTGATTGGGGAGAATGGAGGTGCGCTCACTCTTGCCCAGGGCAAGTAAGATTGCAACTCAAGGCTTAAATCATGCATATGCTCTGGAACAGAGTAATATCACATCCACATCGCAGGCTTTGCGATTAGGAAATCACAACGTCTCAAATCGCGATTTCGATTCGATTTCGATTAATTGCACAGCCCTACTCTGAACCGTCTTAATGAGTCATCATATTTTCAAATCTTCTGCCTGTTACCTATATGTCACAAGGTAACACATTTGCATAATCCCGCCTGCCCGAGAAATACGTACACTCTTACCTGCCCACAAACACTTCCTCTAGTGTTTACATCATGTTGAGTAGACGCTGTGTTCTGCTCTGTGAAAGCAAGTTTGTTTTGTTTTCATTGCCGAAAGATGATGATGTGAAGAATCAGTGGTTAAAATTATTTTTTTTCCATGATACCACAGCAATACAATTCAAATATTTTGTTGTGTGCTCATCATTTTACCGAGGACTGCTTCTCTAATATTGGCGAGTTCAACGTGGGATTCGCTAAACGCTTGTCAATAATAAAAATGAATGCAATAAAATTGCTGTCACATCCTGACTACCACATACAAAGTTTAAACTTACCACTGAGAAACGTCCTGATTAAGTCGTGCTTGCGATGGAGTTTCCTGTTGAGCGACTCGGGCTCGAATTGATAAGGTAATATCGATGCCATTTTTGTAACCTTACAGCATCTTTGTTACCCTCCGGAGCAAAAAATTAATTAAGGTAATGGGCGTTTCGTTTCCAGCAGGCATTGTATACGGAAAGACTTGGCCAGCTGACCAATCAGAGCAGAGTGGAAGGGAGGGGTTTACAGACCTTAAACTCAGAACCGCTTCAAACGAATCGTTTCGAAATCATTGAAAAAATATTCTAATATTAAATGTATATTCTGAGGAAATTACAATGTTTTCTGACCTTAGATGCATTTAAACCTGTTATAGGGGACTCCAACACAATATTAGGACACTTTAAAATACCATATGACCTGCTCTTTAAATATCATCATTGGGAGTTATTATACATGGGCTGTTTCTAGGCACCAACTGGAGGGATCACCAACATGTGCCCCAACTGCTCAGTTAAAATAATTTTACAGACAATTCATATGTTAAGAACATTTAAGCGACTGAATTATACCATAGGAAAGATTGAATTTTTCAAATGTTGTTAGAAAGTCGATCATCAGAAATAAGGATCTTGCCTAGGGCACCAACATTGCTTTGCTTGTTCCACTGGCAAAATAGAGAAATGTGCACAAGAAGAATACGCTGTTGTGTTAAGGCCGTGACACACCTAGCACAACAGCTCATTTATTTCCTCTCACACAGACGTACATGCTAGTTGGTCGTTGGCTGTAGTCTTTGTGCATGTGTTCAAGCACAACTTTTTAACCCAGATGCACTTGATGCGAGGCAACACCACAGTTGGATTTCGTTGTTGCAAATTCTTTCATGATTTGGTGTGTCACGGCCTTTATTTCTTTTAATTCAGGGAGTTCAGGACCACATTTTAATTGATAGGCCCCTCTTTCCCTGCCTGAATGGCTGCAGACTCTGATTACTTCAAATTCTTCTTTTAATCTTCAGTATTAATGAAGTAGTTAAGTGCAAATTTTCAGTAATCGGTTACACTTTATTTTAAGGTGTCTTTGTTACAATGTAATTATTAATTTAAGTGCTGAGTAAAAAATGTATTAACTACATGTACTTACTATATGGTAAGGGTTAGGAATAGGGTTTGGCTTTGGGTTACTTGCGTGTAATTATGCATAATTAATTGTTATTATAATAGTAAGTACATGTAACGTGTAACAAGGACACCTTAAAATAAAGTGTTACCCAGTAATCTTCTGAAGGCCTGCACTCAACTCACAAATAATTGATTAAAAGACTAAGTGACATCATACCAGCGGTACTGGAGATAAATAATGTGAAGGGAAATGGTCATTCAGTTATCTCTTAATATTCTTCCACCACAAGAGAACACGCACAGCTTTTCGGATTAAACCTCCACAATGACGCACATGAATAAACAAAAGGATAAATGCACTTACAAATATACGCAAACACACACAAAGACGTTTAAAAAGAACAATCTTTCATCAACATGGAATCAATTCAGCCAGCTCAGGCACAGGCGCATGCAGAAGACCTTGATTCCAACTTCAAAGACAGTGTGAGAAAATTAAATTGCCCACAGAATGGGAATTTAAAGGGAAAGAGACGAAAAAGTGAAAAAGCTGCTCTTGCGTAGATGCTGTGCTTGTCAAGTCCAATAAATTCTGCTTCCATTATTGTGTCTGTCAAAGAGATAAGAACATTTTCAGCTTTCTATGCTTGAGGAACTTGAATAAAATTAAAAATAAAAATTCCTGACTGTATGCTGGTTTAACATGGACATCAGCTTGTTCAAACAGTACATTATACAGTAGCAACTCTATTGAAATGCTAATGCGCACTGGAGTCAAAAAATAAGCATTCTTGTACATTGGGGAAAAAGGCTTGTTGGTGACTGCAGTTTCATTTGCTATTTAGAGGCAGTGTTTGCATCAAAATGGCCACTTTGGATTATTGTATTGCTTTCTGATGAGAATATTTGCATTATTTAGATATGATGAGATGAAAATGAAATCGCTTTAGCTAAGCGTTTACTTGCATTAACATTCCACTATAAGGGACAGTTCCCATATTCCCTTTTCAGTAATTCAAACTTTACAATTTTGTCTTGGAAACCAGGATAAATACTGAGATGAAAACATCGATGCAGTGTGCATTCACGTATGCATTCTCATGCTCCCAGAAGTCAGCAAAACTGAGAGGATTATGCAAGGTTTTCATAAATACACTTTGGTCAAGCTCAGACACTTCAACTTTATTTACATGACGTTTTAATATTTTCTTTATATATTTTACTTGTGGTCATGTTTTTCAGGCTTTTCATTCCCTGGAGGAAGATGTCATTAAGTAACTGGATTTTTTGGATATGTTTTTCCCCCAAGACTAACAGGATAGAAATAGATATTATGGGCAGAGAAAAAAATATGATTAACAATGATTAAAATGATTAACAATTCAAAATGAATTAAAATTAACAATTTAGAACTATTAATAAGAAAGTAGGCTTAGTTGTAGAAATGTTAATTAGAGAAAGGTACATTTTGCACAATGAATTATAAATTCTGTAAGTTTTAAATTTCTAAGGGGACATGTCAAATATGGCAACATCTGTTCAATGAAAGTAATGAATTGCTTAAAATTACTTAATGTAGGCTCAGCTGTGATGGTAAATTTTATATTTTATTAAAGATATTTTGTGAAACAGATTGACTTACTGTACATACATGAAAATGTACTGCATTGTAAGAATGAGCATGTAGATAATAGTTAAATAAAATAATTGTAGAGCAGTTTCTGACTGTACAGAACATCTCTCTCAGATTTTAAAGTAGAATATACATTTCTGTTAATGGATATTTTGTTAATTTTTATACAGTAGGTTAATGTACTAGTAAGTCCCTCAAACCAGACTGCATATTTTATAAATGTTATAGACCACTTATCTAGGGAATTTTGGCAAATCCAACGAAGAGTTCTTACACAGAAGCTTGAATTGTATCCTTGTAAACACAACCTCACTTCTTACTCTTCCACTCTGACTTTCCATCTCATTAAAACTGATGAATTTTTAGATCATTCTTGCCAGTTCTTTGTGCAACATGCATCAGAAGGTCATCGAACAGACTGTGGGCATGCCGTCTGAGACTATTTTCATCTTCAGATGGCAGTGTTTTTCAGTATATTTTGTTTTTGCTTGTGATTTAAATATTTTAATACCAGTGAAAGAGATTAGGCTTCATTCCTTTTGCCTTTCTTGGGGTTTGTAAGTTTAATGAAGATTAACAGACTGAGGGGTTGAGACGCCCTCCTTTTCTAACACTCAAATGTGAGCCTGCTTTCAAAAATGAGGAGATCTGAAGGATGAAGGAAGATCAGAGAGTCTGGTTTGTCTAGTCTAGTTTGAGTCTCCTGTGCTCCAGAAAAAAAAGTATTTGTGTTTTGCTAATCACATCTCTATTTCTATTCTTTTGGTGCTGGTTTTCTCCATCTGTTAAATTGTGCCCAAATCCGCAATGTGCCGCCTTCCCCAGAGAAACATCTGGAGCAATAAACATGTGGCTTTAGCTTACAAAAAGCAAGAATTTGGCCCTAGGCTGGTTACTAGAGCTGGTAAATAAACAAAGGCCAATTTGGATGTCATTTAATTAAACTTTAATGCAAAGTTGCTTATCAGTTAGCAACCTTCTGCATTGGCACTGACAGTTTTGGTGCTATGAAAAATCATTGTGCTTGCCAGACTTCTTAATTTTCTATTCATTGATGTGCATGTCATAGGAGGCACCCAGCTGCGCATGTGTCGGCATGGGCCTGTAAATCTATAGGCTTTTTCTCTGGCTAGTCTCATCCTCTGATGTCTGATCAAAGCCTTTTCTTGCTCTTCTCTCCTCTGACTGAATAGGAGCCCCAGGAGTCCAAGGCCCACCTGCCTAACGGACAAGAACAGAGAGAGAAGGAGTGATGGATAAAGAAAAACAATGACCAAAATGAAAAAAAAACACATGCTTACGAATTCATAGTTAGAAAGAAATGAGCATGTTGGGAGGGAGGAGAAAGGCACAGCTTCTGTAAGGGTTAGTGTAATTAGGATGGTCAGTTTACAGTGGTGCCAATACCAGTCCCACACTCAACCCATAAAATCAAATTATCAGTACTGCAGAGTCTGAAATAACATTTACCACACACACTAACAGCTGTTATCCTGTTCGTGTATTGTATATGATATGTGCGTAGAACAGAGAGAGAAGGAGTGATGGATAAAGAAAAACAATGACCAAAATGAAAAAAAAAACACATGCTTACGAATTCATAGTTAGAAAGAAATGAGCATGTTGGGAGGGAGGAGAAAGGCACAGCTTCTGTAAGGGTTAGTGTAATTAGGATGGTCAGTTTACAGTGGTGCCAATACCAGTCCCACACTCAACCCATAAAATCAAATTATCAGTACTGCAGAGTCTGAAATAACATTTACCACACACACTAACAGCTGTTATCCTGTTCGTGTATTGTATATGATATGTGCGTGATATGTGCGTGTCATATCACAATAAATGGGAATGCCTTTCCCTGCTTGGACCGGTGTGAATTTCTAGGCCAGATGGTTAGTCTAGAAGGTTTACCAACTTGGCCATGTTGTTTAAAATGTAGCTGATGAACGTAGTGAACTAGCGTGGTCTTTCTGATAAAACTGGACGAAGAAGGTTTGGCTTTATGCTAGTTAAGAGGCTTGGTGGGATGCCAGAAAATCCAGCATCCAAAACGTGCTATGACCAACTATGCTGGTTGTTTCAGCAAGATATCATGGATTTTTTTTGAAGCAGAGATATTACAAGACTTTAACAGACTGACTTTTAAAAAAAATGAACAGGTGTAGGAATCAAAGTCCCCCACTAATCAATCAGTTTTTTTAGTGTTTTTTTTTTTTGTTGCATGCTTTCAGCTAAAAGCAAAATCTGATAACATTGTTGTCAATGTTGACATATGGCAAAACAAATTTAATGTTTCAAACTAATTTAAATTAACTATACATTTAGTTGGGGTCAGTAAAATATTTTTAAGAAAATAATATTTTTTTTCAACAAGGACACATAAAAGATTAAAATATGTATAATGTAATATTATTATCTTTAATAATATATTATATTTATTATAATAATAATATTATTATCTTTATTATGTTATAATAAAATTAAGTGTTTCTTAATTTAAAAAAAATTCTTGAGCACCAAATCAACATATTAGAGTGATTTCTGAAGAATCATGTGACAATGAAGACTAGTGTAATAGCTGCTGAAAATACAACTTTGCCACCACAGGAATAAACTACATTTTAAAAATGTATGTAAAATGTAGAGCACCTATTTTAAATTGTAATATTTGTATATATTACTGTTTTTATTGTATTTTTTATCAAATACATGCTGCCTTGGTGAGCATAAGCGACCCCAAAACTTTAATCTTGATAAATAAATTCATCAAATAATGGTTGTTCATTTTTAGTTTAAATACATTAATGCTAACAAACGGAACCGTATTATAAAGCTTTACAAAAATATTTAATGAAACAGTCTATTAAATATTGAGTAGACAGAAAAGAGCTGCCTGCTCCAGCTTGTTACCAAGGTGCTTTAAAGGGACTTTTGTCATTGATTAGCCCACAGTCATGTAAAATTAATGGATGTATTTTTTAAACTGCTTTTAGCTGCACAGCACACAAAATGCTCACGATGTGGAATTTATAGGTTTATTTACCTGTATGAAGTGCATCAGAGTGTGACTGTGTGAGTGTGCGTGTGTCAGCCGTACATTGGGGACACTAGTGTATGCTGGTAGGGTTCTCACACAGCTGCTGATCCATGAAAAGATTAAGTGTCTTGGGACACCTGAGCATAGCCACTGCTCAGCATAAACAGGCTTGTATAGACTGAAACACACGCACCCTGTGCCTGTACACACACAAATATAACACACACCTTCTAACTAAAGATATACACTTATTTACTGATGCCCCTCTTCTCTCTGTTTCTCACAAACACATTCACACAGGCTGTATTGTAGTATTCGCTAGACGTTGCTTTTGCTGCTTTGTATTCTCAGCTTGTTTTCAGTTTACTGGTTTTGTGGTTTATCACTGGAGGTTGTTTGCTCCCTGGTGAGCAGTACTAATTCTCAAACAAACTCCTTTCCCAATTACCACAGGATCCAGGGAAAAGGCCTCACAGCCAGCTGCCACTGCTCTGATCCCGTTCACCAATCAGATACATTCACCCACTAACTCTCGAGATACAGAGCTTAGGCCTGGACCTAGAAACAAAATGCTTTCACAGATTACCATGACTCTCCGCCTCCAGGAAAGATTTCCAACTGCAATTACATGCTTTTTAAAGTTGTTGTCAAATGTAATATTCCTAATCTGACTGTGTTGTTGTTGCAGTTTTTTTCCTGCTGAAAAGACCAGCACCAGCTTCTATGGTTAAGGCTGGTTTATGCTTGTTAGTTTCTGTTGTGGCTGATTAATCCATGCTTTTCACTTACAAAACTTGTTTTGCAAGCCTTATCTTTGTGGTTTTTGCTGTATTTGTATATTGCTGCACTTTGAAAGTTCTGTATATCTTAATGTTATCAACATTTACTAATACATTTTTAAAGTCAAAAGTTATATCTGCAGTTAATGCACTGAATAGGAAATACTTGATTTTACATTATAAAGCTTCTGTTATATACACATATACAGTATATACCAATTTAAAAGTCGTCAACTTTATTTGTATAATGCTGTATACAGCAGAGATTGTTTCAAAGCAGCTGCACAATACTAAAAGTAACACAATCAGTGACAGAAACTTCAAAAATTAGGCAAATCTAGAATTATTATAAATAGTTATAAATAAATCATTGTAAAGCAGCTCTTGAAGACAGTAGTGTCATTATTCAGCTTGAGTCAGTTCAGTGCTGATTCATTTCAGTTCAATAACAGTGTCAGTTTTGCAAAATTCATGAATTATGAACAAATTTGATTCAGCTATAACAAATATATTCAGAAGACAATAGTGTGATTATTCATCTCAATTCAGTTCAAGTTTTGTATTCATCTGGTAGTGTCAGCACTGTCAAATCGATGATAGAAGACATTAATGGTTGTCTTACCATTCAGACATTTAGATGACGTCATTTCTAATCAGGCACTGAATAGAGTACCTAGGAAACATTTTAAAAAAAATTCAGCCAGTGCAATTGCTTTACAGTGGACTCGATTCAACTGGCTGACTGAATTGCTCGTGACACAGTCACACCGGTGTTCTGTACTGGGCACCGTCATCCAAAACTCATTCTGTCACTCATTTTTTTATGGGTTTAAAATCATTAAATAATGATTAGACTCATTTAACTTTTTAAGTTTTTTCTTCCCTTGAGTAGAAGCTGGAAATTTGAGTAGAATCAGCAGTCATCTTGGCTCCCAGACCCAGCCTCTACATGGCCATGTTTAACTCCATTGCCAATTCCTGGCATGGATTTGGATGGCTAGGTTGACAATGTTTCTCCAAGTATCTGCCATCACTGGAGCCCAGGCCAGTGCCTCATATTAAAGACGACTGGCCTGCCCGTGCTCTATTTTCTCCTGCGGGAAAAGAGGGAGATATGGAACCCCTTCAGAGTGAGTGAGAGGTAGCTGCACAGCTGCTGTGGATACATCCTCTCCGCTGAGCTGCCCAGGATCTTGGAACATCCTGGACTCTGCTAATACAGTAGAAATGATATTCTGCTTGTATTTGATAGTGACTCACATGTAGATTAGCTATGCTAAGGCATGCTGATGGGGGTCTCGTGTTTGGTCACAAACTCATTGTGTTGTCCTTTTTTCCTAGACAAAATGGTGCTGTTCCCATGCTGGAGCCAGAGTTAGCGTAAAAAAAAAAAAAAAAAAACATTGCCTTGGTAACTAACTGAAATAAGTATAAGTTGAAATACTAAAACTACTAACTGAAATTAAACTAAAACTGAATTTGAAATTTGGAAAATTTGGAAATATATAAAAAAAACAATGACAAAAGCACATCAAATGAATAAGAATTCAACAAAAATTAAAATGGAAAATTAAAGTATAAAAGTAAAAAGCTATTCAAAATAAAAATATAATAGTATATAAATACTAACCGTAACTATAACTGTAACTAATAACTAAAATTACACTGATTGGAGAAGGTTTGTTTGTTTATTTGAATCAGCATATGTATGCAACCATAAGCTGATTTTGATGCATTGGATAAAACTGATAACAGATAAATTATATAATTCACATATATTTATTTAAAAAAATGTCTTTTAGACTTATGGAGGAAATGAAGGGTCTGGAGCTGCTGTGCAGAATGCTGAAAAAAATAACAACCGTATGTCATGTATAATCTTATGTAAAATGATTGTGTGGCACATCAAGTGTTTCCAGTGTAGACAGCTTTGTTGATTATAATGGGATCTAGTTAGTTGTGCATTAGGCTTTTGTTGTTGTTGTTCTGATTACTTCAACTCCTGGCATTGATGTTTTTTTTCTGGCCCAAAGTTGTTATTCTTTGAAAACTTGCAGAATGGTTCCAGCATCTTGTTGGTGGAAACGCGCCTTATTAGTGTCTGAAAATGAAAACTTTGGTAGAAAAATGACCTGACTGCTGCTATATAAAAATCAGAGCTTTTGTGACTCCTTTAAAATTATCCTTAAATTGAAGACTAAACTTAATTCCCATTAATGCTCCATTCTTGGAGGCTTGATCGCTTCTTGCATCTCTCTCACCTCTCCTCCTCATCCCTGTGGGTAGTTTCACATGATTGCAGCATCTGCTCAAGACACTTGTGGGTTGTGGGGTGTAGCTCTCCATAGCAAACCAAAACAAGCTATGCCTTAATCATCATTAAAACATTACTGCTGCAGACGATAGTTATCAGTTCGCTCTCCCTTTCTGATCCCCTGCCCTTTCCCTGCGTCTCTCTCGTGCCGTCATATTTATGTCACAGTGATTAGTGACAGATTAAAAAGTCATCAGAGAGCAGATGAGGGCTGTAACCATCAGTTCATCATGGAAGCCTCACCCCCTCCCCACCCCATCTCCTGCTGGTGAATGAATGTGTGTTTATAGCTTCGCTGGGATTAACTCTGTAATTAGCATCCAATGCACTAACTGGGTTAAACCCTGTAATTGCCATGCTCACCGGTGCCTTGCTCACATTTGGAGGGTAAAAGAGAAGAGATAAGGGTGAGAAGGATCTAGTACTCACTGCATTACACCCATGAAGTGGGATGGCTCATCTCCCTCTAAATTTGTAATGTAAGAATCTTGTCATGCAAATCAGACACATTTGCCAATCTCATCTACATGACCAGGCTGCAGGGGCGTAGCAGCCATTAAAAATGAGGGGGAATCCTTTTTATAGATTACTAAATTTGTAGACTTTTACATTAACCACCTCTTGATTCCTTAAAACATCTTGATATATGAATTTTTGTTTATTTGTTTGTTTTATTTTATATATTTGTTTTAATGTTGCCTGTTTATTTTATATTTGATTATTTTTATTTATTTAGCATATTTATATATTTGTTAAAAATGTGTTTATAAATTTGTTAAATTTGTTATATATATATATATATATATTATTTAGCATATTTACATATTTGTATGCATAAAATAATGACTTTAAGATCAAGTATATTGTAATTCTATTCTACTATTGCCAGCGGTGACCTACCAACTGGAAAAACTTGCGCCAAATAAATTAATAAATTTATGAAGACCCATGCAGATGCTTGTAAAATTCTACACATTCTCTGGGCTCTTGCGTGTTTATTTGAGATATTTTGACTAAGTGGAAACTGCTTTCAGCTAACAATAATGTTTTTAGTAATTTTTCGCTCTTTTTAACAGTTAACTGTTTAAATCTATTCCACATAATTCTGGGAACGAATCCATCTGTGCCTATGACCACACCACAGCTGACACATTTGAGCTTTTTGTATTTATGTTTTTTTCCCTCTGTCTGTGGAAATAGGCATTTAAAACAGTCATATTTTAGATGAGAGGCTGATGAGATTTAAAATGTGTGCGTGTGATCTTTTGAACATTTGGATTGTTGTTTTGCCCAGCTAGGTTGAACAGTTTTTTTGTGATTTGTTGAGCTGTTCAGTGCACTTTCAGTTTTACTACTCTTTTAGAAACATTCACATGCCTTTCTTTTTGTCTTACTATTTCCTCTTCTCTCTTGTTAGTGAAAGACAAGGAGAATGCAGGGCTTCTCTTGTGAAAAGGAAAATCTGATTGTCATTTTCTGGAAATCTTTAATCCAGGGGTTATGCAATTATAGTTCCGGGTGGTCTGTTCTCTAAATAATGCCTGAGCCATCATAACCTGAGCCATCATTACAGTTCTGGAATACATTATGTTGTGTACATGAAATGAAATAAGCAGGAAGGATTATTATTATTTATAGAAACATATGGAATTCCTTGATTATTCATTTTTCATGTGTGAGTTCCCAGCTTCAAACCTTACTTGAACGACTTTTAAAGTCAGTTATTATTGTAGCTGAATGTCAATGCATGTACAGTATGTGACTAAAAGGAGCACATTGGATGGCATTTCATTTTGTTATTTTATTGTAATGGAGAGTGGTCTGCAGATGAGTGACAGAGAAGTGAATTGCATGTCTAAGGCAATCACAGATTTTTAAGGGGGCTGGGATGAAAGATTGGGGATGAACCCCCTTAACTAGGGTCTAGAATCACCCATGGTTCATTGTGAATTTCTAGGTTGGCAGCCAACTCAAAATTAAGAAATCCTAAATGGTGAAAGCCTTCATCTCCTTCCCCGTGCCTCTCTATATTCTTTGCATTCTCTGTGTTGACTGTATCTGTCAGTCTGTCAGTCTGTCCCTCTCCCCTTTTATTCCTCTGGCACATATTTCTTACACTTCATCATATGTAATCTCATTTTCTGTCTGGCTCTCCTCACAGAATTACTGCAGTCCTGTCTCTTCATCCACATGTGTGAGTGTTCTTGCGTTGATAGTTTTTTCCAATGTCCTCAATAAGTGCTTATTCCAGGGTTTGTTAGATTTCCTGGAGAAAATCTTAGTGCTCAGAGGTTGTGCTTTCAAAGCTCGCAAGACACAATAGAGTTCTCAGTTATGTTTGATTGAACTATTAGCTTTGTCTTAGATGTTTCTCTTAAAATTCTTTAGTTGAATAGACACAGATGAGACAATTGTTGGAAGATGATGACAGTTGTGGACAGCTCAGATCATTGCGATTTGACCTTGACAAATATGAGAACATTCTTGAGTGTTTTCTGAAACTAGATGAGATGTGAAATTGTCAGAAGAGAAATCTAAAAGCAGAAGACCTAAGCTAAATTTGTCATCTGTTATTCATTTAATCACATTGCTTTGTTAGGAACAGTTCAGATAATAGAGATCTCATTTGTTATTTTTCTTAGATCTTTTCAAGCTTAACCTCTTTCCTGCAACATTTCCATATTGTAGTCTTCACCTACGTTCAAAAGCAAAGTTTTGTTTTACATGTACTCAGATCAAACCGTTTAAAGCCTAATGTTGATACCAGCAGGCAGCACTTTGACATTTTAGTTTAACTCAGTGGTTCAGTAAACCTTTGATTAGTGTGTGTGTGTGTGTGTGTGTGTGTGTGTGTGTGTGTCTAAATGAAGCGAAAGCCCAGTCGCTTCAATGGATGATTTAATTTATTGCCTACATTTTGGGTTTGATGCCAAATTTGGTTTTCATAGGAGCTTAAATTTTGAATAATATTATCATTAATTACAATCAATAATGTCTGTGATTCACAGCTTTGTCAAGAGCCAGTTGACCCCATTAATATGACATTTATATTTAATTTACCTCCTACCTTTAGGTCCAGGTGTTTGCACTTTTTCTAATGTGACCATGTGATTTAAAAAATATGCATCAATTTTATCTAGAACATTTGAAACACACAACGTCACACTGTATATAACTACCACATTTGAAGGTCTTTTTCTAATGATTTTTTTTTCTTTTCTTTTCTTTTTCTCTTCTCTCTCCCCATTGACCACAACTGGATCACTGTTGCTCTTCATAAATGCAGGTAAGTCTCTCTTGATTAAATATACCGTAAAGCAGAGTGCCACATATTTAAGCATTAATATCTTAAGCCAAAATATCTGACTTTTGTTTTTGGCCTTGTGTGCAGTCTGAGCACGGAGCTGTTGGTGGAGATACAGTCTTTGCTTTAAAATTAGTTGTTTCAAGTTGTTTGTGGTAAATGGGGGTTTTCACAGTAACTTGCTTGAAATTGCGTTTTGTTTTTCTGCCAGCACAGAAAGTTGAAATGTTAAATATGTTCTTTCCCCTTTCTGCACTTTTTCTCAGCTGCTTTCGTAATGTGCTTGAGACTGCACAGTTGAGATGTTGGAATGCTTTTTTTACCCATGAATCACTTGTATCATCTTACAGAATTGTAGCTAGGGTCCTTGTGATTTCAGTGCTATTGCAAGCAAATACAGGACATGCTTTTGACATAATAGCTTGTCTAGGTCTGTTGTAGGGTACATGGAGAAAGCATTTCAAACTCACATTTTACATATGTGTCAAGTTCATGCTCATGGACGTGTGCACGACACTGCCTATAGTCCCATCCCTTTTTTGGTGAATACTGTCTGGTCTGCTAGGACAGTTTGGTCGTATCTGGACTGTGTGTCTGTGCTAACTTTAGCCCAAGGCTTTTTCACGTGGCAGCTCCACAGAGAGAGACGGAGATAGAGAGGAAATTGATACATGTCATTTTCAATGACCTTCATTATTCTGTCTTAGTGCCATAGTGATCATTTTCTGTCTAGTAACTGACAGTTTGACTCTGTAACAGGCACTTGGACAAGTGTGCACACTTATCTACATATGGTTGTGTAAGTCAGCGTGGGTTACATTTAAATCAATGGCATTGAGTATATGTATATATGTGGGTGTGTACTGTATATACCATTCAAAAGTTTGGGGTCGGTACGTTTTTTAAAATGTTTTTGAAAGAAGTCTCTTATGCTCATCAAGGCTGCATTAACTTGATCAAAAACACGTAAAACAGTAATATAGTAAAATAATATTGCAATGTAAAATAACTGCCATAATTTGGCAAAGCTGAATTTACAGCAGTCATTACTCCAATCTTCAGTGCCATATGATTTCAGAAATTATTCTAATATGCTGGTTTATTTATTGTTTGTTTGTTTGTTATTGTTATTGTTATTATTAGAAACATTTGTTATTATCATCAATGTTCATATAGATTGCATAATATTTTGTGGAAACTGCTATATTTTTTCTGTGATTCTTTGAAGAAAGTTCAAAAGAACAACTATTTTTTATATATGTCTTTGCTATTATGTTTGACCAATTTAATACATTGATCTAAACATAATTCAATAAATAAATAAATAAAATAATACATGTTTTGAGCTATGAAAAACTTATAATGAAATTATGTTCAACCAATAAACTACATTGTGTTAGGAGAACGGAATAATTTTTAACATAAATGCATATTTTTTAATTGATTACTCAAAAAAAAAAAAAGTTGATCCAACTAATGGATTTGTGGGCCTGGAAGTTTATATTATCTTTTTTTCAGTTCAAATCCACAGCTATCATAGCACATGCTAAACCGAACTTATTTAGCATGTATATGAACAAGTATGTTACTTGTCACTGGCATTAGCACAGTCATTGCTAATAGAGTCAATGTAGTGTTTACTTTCATGTGGTCTACTCTTCAGCACAATGATAACCACAAAAACTTCAACATAACAGAAACTCTTTTAAATGTCAAACATAACAGCATTAAACATGAACAGGTTTTTCCCTTTTCTAAAAAACACATAAAATAAAACAGAATTTCCAGTCCTACACTCTTAAAAATAAAGGTGCTTCGAAAGGTTCTTCACAGCGATGCCATAGAAGAACCATTTTTGGTTCCATAAAGAACCATTCAGTCAAAGGTTCTTTAAAGAACCATCTCTTTCATACCTTTTTATAATCTGAAGAACCTTCTTTCGCCACAAAGAACCTTTTGTGAAACAGAAAGGTTCTTCAGATGTTAAAGGTTCTTTATGGAACCATTTAGACAAAAAGGTTCTTCTATGGCATCGTGAAGCACCTTTATTTTTAAGAGTGTATGAAACATAATTTTCTTTCCTTATCCAGTCCTATGAAAACCATGGTGGGAACATTATTATGTCAACTGAACTCAACAAAATAATGTTTGCAACTTAAAAGGTTTAATTAAATTATTAAATTAGAATTTTTAACTTGCAACCATGCATTTATTTAAGTCGTGGTAACAAGTCCCCATAACCATTTTTTAGAGTGATCCTTGCTGAATAAAGTATTAATTTATTTCAAAAATAGTACTGATATTATGCATATTTTTATTATTCATATTCATGTTAATATGCATATGCATATTCATATTATTATTATTATGTGAATCAATGTAATGTATATGAACATCAACCCATAACAGTTATATCTATTACGCTGTAAAGAATTAGCCTAATCTATAAAATAACAGAAAAAGTACTGGCAGCTCATTACACGGGACCCATTAATTTTACGGACATTTCTGTTAACTCTAAAACACAATGCAATCCAGTGTGAAATTCAAAACACCTGTAAAAAAAAAATAAAAAATACGGAAAAATTCCTTCAAATGCCCTATTTTCCCATATTTTTATATATATATTTTTTCTTTTGTATTTACAATTTATGAACTCCAGTGGTATCAATTTGTGTAAATGTCACAAAGATGCACAACATAATTAAAGGCCAATCAGTGTTTATCCAAAGACACCAGAAGGGAGGACAGTAAACAACACATTTTTGATCTGATAGTATTAATGGCAGTGTTATGTACTTGTGGTGTAACAGTAATGAAGTGCAGTTTCCCATTATTTTACTGCAGTAGCAAGTAAGAGGAGATGTGTCAAAAAATATGATAGTTGCTATAAGAACAAATATTGTTTGACATCTTTTGTCTCTGTTTGTTGTTTGAGTTTGTACTTTTAAGACATTGTTGAATTTTCTGTCAGTGTCCATTGAAAACAGAGTTATTTATCAAGTCAACATTTCTCTGTACTGTACATTAATCATCTTAGTTATTCGACAATCTCAGAACCCAATGGAAAATTATACATTAGCATATATCAGCATCATATACTGTATATCTCTGCCATTTTTCTGCTGCGTTTCTAAGGTAATCTAAAATAAGAAATTGATGGTTTAACAAGGTCTTTGCAGTAAGTTCAACGCTGGAGTCCGTCTTTTCCTCTGAGTTAAAGAGCCGTCTCTTCTGTCTCTGTGGCAGTGAACTACAAAAGCACATACTGGGGGTCTCAGACTGTATTTTACAGTTTCAGGAATTACTACAGATTAGGACAGACACATCTGCACAATCACACAAGGATGTGACAAGCATGGCACAATAGCTGGAGAATGCCAGTGGTGATGGATAACTTGTGAAGAAACTTTTTAACATTGTCAGTTTTGGTGCAGTTTTCTGGAAACCCTCTGTCTCTCTCAAAAACATGTGCACACACTCTCAAAGTAATAAGTAAAGTAAGAGCTGTCATTCAAAGGACTTCACTTCTGTCTTTAACTCTTCTTTTACGCTATGTCTGGCTAGTGTCAACGAAGCAGAGAAACACTGTCAGAAACGTTGTGAAGAGTTTAGACTTATCTTCTGTTCTGTATGAACTTTTCCTTAAACGTAAGCTTGTCTTTGTCTACATTCACTGCTCTGTCTCTGAATGTATATAAGTAGGTCTGTGATAGTTTAAAGCAAATGTTAAAAGCTATGAACCCGTTCTTGTAAAACAAAGATTGGAAAACAAGAAAGGCTCAAATTCTTTTTAAACATTTGGGTGTTACGCTTTTCATATATATTTTGTCATTGAAGATGCAAATAACATGTTGGGTTGTTTGTTCGTTTGATGTATGAAGCTTGTTTTGGGTTGTCTGCATTAATAAGAGCCAACAGGTTCAGAAACAAGGTTGATAAAGTCACAAAGAGCATCTGCGGATCTCCAGGGATCTCTTGTATTTTGACAAAACAGAATAGTGTGTTCTACCAAATGAATCTTTTCTTTTGGGGTTTGCATAGAAGGAACATTGTAAGAGGGGACATCCAGAGCTTGAGATGAACAGAATGTAGGACATACAGCAAGACAATGATTAGGAATCCACAAAGGTTCAGGCTGTGTCAGCCAAGTCAAAAATGTACCGAGACATGACTTGTAAACTACTTCAAGCAACAACAACAACAACAAAAAATCAAAACATTTAAATTTCCTTCTTAAAAAACCTTACTTTCACCAGACTTTGAATTGTAGTGTGTACACTAATAATTATTTTTTAAATGTTTTTGAAAGAAGCCTCTCATGCCCATTAAAACTGCTCACTTCTTTAAATGTCCTCTAAGCATTCATAGTTAATACTGGCTGGTACTGTACAGCATAAATTAAGCACCTTTCAAGCACCGCCGTCACTGTAATATTTATAACTGTATTTATTAGCCTATTATTGTAGTATTACCCCTAATTTATTTCATTATTTTTATCTTTATTTACGAGTGAAAATGTCACAATTCCAGCTTTATCGAGCAACGGTGTCAACCAACTCTTTGCACCACCTGGTGTTGATTTCGTGAATGAGTATCAAATGTGACTGCATTTTTGCAGTAATATTCTGCAGTAATAGGCATTTTGGTTGTCTACCTAATGTATATGACCAAAATACAGTAAAACAGCATTATTGTGAAATATTTTTTTCCATTGAAAAAAAAGTTTACAATGTAAAAAAATTTTTTTTATTTATAATTTTTTTTTTTTAATGTAACATCATGATCATGAATCAATATGTTGATGTTGTTGTTATTATCAACGTTGGCGGAAAAATTGCTTAATTTTTTTTTGGGTGAAAATTGATACACTACCATTCAAAAGTTTGGTTTCCATGAAAATATTAAGCAACAAAAACATCGAACATGTTTTCAACATCGAAATTAATAAGAAAAGGAATAAATTGCATTTGATAATTTATTCATTAAATTGTAATAATACAACGTTTCTTAACCAGCTAACCAACCATTTTTTTTATTTATGTGTATTAATTCGCTACACTTAGATGTGTCACAATACGGAAGAAAACCTACAATGCCATGATAATGCAGTACTGGCTCGATAAGGCTCCTAGTAGCATTCTTACTGCTGAGCCCTGGGAGATATTAATATATATTTTTACGTATGTGTGTTTAACCTTCCAATCCTTAGTAAAATATGAAAATCGACCCATATAGGTCAGATTAATGTCAGATGCTTCACAGTCTTTTGGAGTGCATTAGAACAGAGAAAATGAAGCCCTTTAAGTGTGCACTGAATCAACAGTGTCACCTTTCATGCTGCTGATCCCAAGTGTGTATGGGCAGGGGTTGCGCAGAGGTTTGAAGAGCACTTTGATGAAAATGTATTACAAAGGCTGTAATCCACAACTGGGTCAAAACTCCTCATTCCGTCTGCCTTATAAATGTCGATCCGCGGCTAGGGTAATCTCTCTCTCCTAGGTGGCGGGGCTAAATGGCTGCTCAGGGGATATCAGGGCTTAACTTGTCATGGTATGGGGTGATTGCTGTGTTATGGTAAGAGGTAAAAAGGAGGGTAAGTAAGCAGTTTGTGCAGTGACTGATTGGTGCTGATGAGCCCCGAGACTCTATGCATGAAGTTATCTGTTGAAGGAGAGCGAGAGTGTGTCTGGATTCAAAATAAGAAGTGATGAAAGAGGTGTTTGTCGAGGCGCCACATCGTGACTGGAATCCACTCACGAACTTGTTAGCACTGAAAGTTCGGTGTATGAGGGCATCAGAGGAAGATAATCTTTGGGTGTGTTAAAATGCAATAACATTACAAATAGAGCAAACTGAGTGCTGTCATGAACTGCCACCGTGGATTGACTGAACGGCGGGATTGTTGAATAAATAGAGGATTTTGTCATCCCACTCTCCTCTTTTCAGCCTTTGCAGTGACTTCCCTTTATCTTTCCATTTTTCTGTCTTCATATCACGTCACTTGCCTTTTAAGATTTGTCATCAGTGGCAGATGGAGAAAAGAAGAGGATCTAAAAAAGCTGATGTTGGCAAGATAAAGTGACATGCTTTCAAGAAACTTCTGCTGCGCCGTTCATTCCTTCTCCACCCCATGTGACTGTAACCTTTTAGATTCCTGGGAAAGGGGGGAAAAAAAGAAAGGTATACAAGACTGGAGTGTGTCAGTTTATAGAGACTTTCCAGAAGGCTCTCCTTCATCTGTCAAAAACAGAGAAATCTAGAGATGCCTTTTTTCGGTTTGAGGAAAGAAGATGAGTGTCAGTCGAGAGAGATTGTCCTATTGATCTTGTTCTGTCACGAAACAGTCGGCGTCTGAGCGAGGCCATCCACCCACTTATGTATCAGAAATTACTGATATCAGAGAATTAAGCAGCTTAAAAGGCTATAAAAAGTTGTTTATTCCCCAATGCAGCGAGGGCGTCAGCCTAATGGCTAGGAAAAGGAAATGTCAGTTTGGTAAAGGAAGCCACGGTGTGAGTATTTACAGTATGTGCGTGCCTCTATGATTCCTTCTTTCTAAAGTCTCTGGGCTGTTGCGGTGTCCTGGTCTGTCAGACTTGGGCATACCGCCACCCTCTCATTCATCTCGCTGCCGTCCCAGATGGAACCCATTTTGCCTGGCTCGCTGGTTCCAGAGCGTGAAAGTGGGTTGGAGGTGGATTGCGTGCATGAAGGCACCAGCTGAACCCCCGAGCTTGTGGCCCAGGCTGGGAATGCTGTCTTTGCCCTGCAGTTATGAGCGGCGAACTCACTGGCTAACGGGGACAATTCCTTGTAACTCAGAGTGGCCAGATACTGACTCCACTACTGTGAGATTGTTCAAGCTTCAGAATATGGACGATGTAGAGTTACTCCCCTCTAACAGGATTGTATGGATTACAGTTGCTTAATTGATTCTTGAAACATTTCACTTCCCTGGGTTGCCAAATCCTCCTTTCCTGGGTGTAAAATCAACAAACCGGCAGTGTGGGGAAGGTACTCATATCTAATGTAGCCAAGATTCAAAGTATTCTACAGAAAAACTGGAAACTAGATAGATTATTTGCATTTATGCTTTTTTATAGAAAAAAATATATGAATATATTAATAACTGTAATTTGATTTCAGGTGCTGTATGTGGGAGAATAGTTTTTTCTTTTTTTTTGCTAATTGAAATGTGCTAAAGCCAGATTTTATTACAGCTTTGTAACTTAATTAAATACATTTTTAACTTAATTTATTTTGGGATTACATTAATATTTTTTGGTTGACAGAACTAATTAGCATCTAACTACTGTCAGGGTTCTGTCACTTCGGTCTAGTGTAATTCATGGTTTTGTGACAGAGCCCTGACACTCGCGTCATGTCATTGTTTTCATATGAGCGTGCGGCTTCGAGTGTGCTCGAGCCGTGCGCTCTTGTCTGCGGGTACTGTTTCATGTTGGAGCGTAGTGTTCAGATCCCGGCACTCATGTCTTGTTGAGTTTCGGTTTCGTGTCGGGGTCCGGACACTCGCACTCTATGTTCTGTCTGGTTGTGTGAGCGTGCAGTCTCGAGTTCGCTCGGCCGTGCACTCTTCTGTCCACGTGTGTTGTGTTTTGTGTAGCATGCGGTTTGTGTTCAGCCGCGTACTTTTCTTGTTGTCTTGTGTGAACACGCGGCTTATGAGTTTTCTCATTAGCTGCGTGTTCGTGTTTTGTTTTGTGTGAGCACATGACTTTTGTCTTTGTTTCCTGTGTGCCATGTGCTCTCATGTCAACTGTCTTGACCCCACCCATCTTGTTACCTGATTATTGGTTAATTTGCCCCACATGTGTTCCCTCGTTACCCTCCTCATTTGCTCTCCATTTATTCTCCTTGTGTTTGCAGTCCCAGGCCAGTTCGTCATCATATCTCCCTGGATGTGTCCTGTTGTGTCGAGATCCTGCCTTGCCAGCCTGTTTTTCCCCCACGGGGTAGTTTTTGTTGTCTGTTTTGTTTTCTTTTATTAATAAAAGCCCATTATCTTCCTGCACTATTGAGTCCTCGCTCCATCCTTCATCCCCAACCCTGACAAACTACTATTTTCACTACCATTTGCTCTCATTTGCCTAAAATTATAATGGGTTCAATAAAATGTTATTTGTCTGAATAGTTAAATGCGGTCTTATTGTACAAACATAAATAGTTGCCCAACACATACAGGTGCTGAACCTGGGGGTTGACTGAATATAACAAGAATAAGTGATTAATATGTGGCATTGCTAGTTGATTGCTGAAATATCATCAGAGAAGATGTAGCAAGCTTGGATTTGGTATAAACCCAACTTGGATTGCATAGATTTACAAACCGTCTGGTGATAAAATCTATAAAACTGTAGCCTAACCACACGTGACCGCTGTGAGATGCAACAAAATTAATCAAAAATCACAGCCAATCAGAAACTAAATGGATAGATAAATAATAATTAATAAATATTAAACAATTGTAACATTATTAACAATGCATAGTAAGTTTTACATATTACATAGTAAATTTGCACATTATAAACTCAGGAAAGTAAAGCAGTTAGGCTAATGTCTCATATACTGTATGCTTCTATCAAATGTAACTTCTCACCCACAGACCCTTTTTAAAGTAATGCATTTTTTAAGCTTTTAATTGGCTCACCTTATACAACCTCTTATTACCTAAACATAATCAGCCATTAAACCTCCAGGAAAATTCATAATCAGTTGCGGTATTGAATCATAAACAAAGGCATTGTTCTGAGCAAATCATCATGTCAAGTCAAGTCAAGTCACCTTTATTTATATAGCGCTTTTAACAATACAGATTGTGTCAAAGCAACAGAACAGCATTAATTAGGAAAATAGTGTGTCAATAATGCAAAATGACAATAGTAAACACTCATTTTTCAGTTAAAGACAGTTCATCATTGAATTCAGTGATGTCAACATCCAGCTCAGTTTAAATAATATCTTTGCAATCAAGTCAACGATATCGCTGGAAATGAAGTGTCCCCAACTAAGCAAGCCAGAGGCGACAGCGGCAAGGAACCAAAACTCCATCGGTGACAGAATGGAGAAAAAACCTTGGGAGAAACCAGGCTCAGTCGGGGGGCCAGTTCTCCTCTGACCAGAATATGTGTGTGAATATCATGTGTGTGAATGCATTATAAAAATCTGAGTACGTGCAGGAATAATATTTATCAGACAGCAAGTTGCGACAAGATTTTTGAATTCATTCAGCTAGAACAGCTACATTTTCAGCATAAATCTGTTGAATGATGGTAAATGGTTCATTATTGTACAATGACTTTGAAGTTACTGGAAGGTGGTAGTGACACGATGTTGCTTAGATTGGGGGGGCTTTGTATTAAACGTGTGTGTGTATATATATATATATATATATATATGTGTGTGTGTGTGTGTGTGTGTGTGTGTGTGTGTGTGTGTGTACATAATGTCACAATGTCATAATGTCTTTGATTTTCTATTCATCAAAGAATCCTGAAAAAAAGTAGCAATCTTATCTTGTTAGAATTTATCTTGTACATTTTTCCTGGAAACCTTGATTTATGGAGTATGTATGAGGTGTTTATCACAGAAGAACAATTATTGTGTAGAGCAGGTGCACATAGACACATTAAGACTGTAATGAAAATGAAATGGTGATGAGTTTAGAGTGTTACATCTCTTTCAGCCAGAGGCACGGTTGAGCGTTATTGAATGGCGATACCTCAGTGACTACAACAGAAGATGCTCTTCTTAGCAGACAACTTTGTCAGCATCAAATTCTTAACACATAATATGAGCTGTTTCACATGAAGACAACAAGAAAATTAAAATTTTCCCTTAATTCAACAATTGATAGACCATCACCAAATGCATTAGGCTGCTGTACACTAACTGACAGCTGTGTCATTTCCATCTTATATCAGGGCTTCCGTTGATCGAAGATGGCAGAGCTGTTTCACAGTTTGAGATCTCAGCAAAGAGAGAATATTGCTCTGAGGATAGAACGTCCCCTGAAGAGTCCTGTGATGGCGCATTGATGAGCGAGAGAGTTTGTGTGTGTTTAGGGAGTTTCAGCATTGCCTTATTTGGGCAGAGAATGAGGCACAGTGCCTCAGGTGTGTATTTACATTTGTGTGTTTACACAGATTCGTGTGAGATCGAGGAATAGGAGACAGAGAAAGAAAATGGAACCAAATATGCAAGCCATGTACAGATAAATAGCTGATCTCTCAAAGTTCATCCTCCTGTCAATGCTTTAAAAATCAAAAAGGCTCAGCTGTGAGTCAGAGACGGGACTGAATGCAACCTGAGCTTGTGTGTGCATTTGGAGGTTAGTTCTCTGCTATTTTGATGCTTAGAAATGCTACATTAAACGGCTACATAATTCAAAGCCACTATTGTGTTAAATGAGAAAATTATCAAGTAAACATTAGAAAAAGTAGCCTTAGAAAGAACTATTTTATTTGATTCAACATACATTTTATTACACATAAACGTTTAGGCTACAACCGCCTAACACAGGGGTAGGCAAGTTCGGTCCTAGAGAGCCGCAGTCCTGCAGAGTTCAGCTCCAACCCTAATCAGACACACCTGCACAAGCTAATCAATGTCTTCAGGATTACTAAGGCTGTAGGCAGGTGAGTTTTTTTTTTCAGGGTTGGAGCTGAACTCTGCAGGGCTGCGGCTCTCTAGGACCGAACTTGCCCCTGGCCTAACATAAACTATGGAACATAAACGAAGATGATTTGAGAAACATCTCAGTATTTTTGTTCATGTGAAAGTCTTTGTTAACCAAAACAGCTTGGTTACCATCAGTCTTCAAAATACCTTATTTTATGTTGCACAAAAGAAAGTTGATCATGCAGGTTTGAAACGACATGAGGGTGTGTAAATGATGACGATTTTCATATTTGGGCGAACTATCCCCTTATCTTTTTTTAAAGATACTCTAAATAAGAAGCTATCCGAATAATGAGCAGTTCCATGACCTATTTTTCCCAGCCACTACTGACTCCAGACAGATACTCTGACTGCAGGCTTAAAACACTCAGCCAACACTGTCAGCTGTGACCAAAATCTTAGTTAAAATGTACAGTTTGGCTTGAATGACTGTTGATGTACACACTCTGCCTTTGCTTTTGCTCAAGATTTCATTGGGATCAACAAAAAATTGCATGCAACATCCAGCTTCAGTCAATAGCTCCGATGCAAAATCCATCCACTGCTCGCATGCTAAGATAATCGCATATTTGGTTTGCATCCACTTGTCCATTTGGTTTTGCTGCAGATGAATACAACACTGGAGCTAAATGAAAGCTGAATATTGGTGCGCACTACTGACTCCAGACAGATACTCTGACTGCAGGCTTAAAACACTCAGCCAACACTGTCAGCTGTGACCAAAATCTTAGTTAAAATGTACAGTTTGGCTTGAATGACTGTTGATGTACACACTCTGCCTTTGCTTTTGCTCAAGATTTCATTGGGATCAACAAAAAATTGCATACAACATCCAGCTTCAGTCAATAGCTCCGATGCAAAATCCATCCACTGCTCGCATGCTAAGATAATCGCATATTTGGTTTGCGTCCACTTGTCCATTTGGTTTTGCTGCAGATGAATACAACACTGGAGCTAAATGAAAGCTGAATATTGGTGCCACAGGTCTGCTGGTAAAACAAACCACCGGGCTCAAGACTCACAACTCCAGGGCTCCGAGCCCATCCATGCATTAGAGAGCCATCTGCCCACGCCGTAAACAGATATCACGGATGCTGCTCATCCCTTTAGTAGTAGTAGTAGTAGAAATAATAATAGTAATAGTGTATGTATATACATGTTTAAATACTTTTAAAAACAAATTGGATTATATAAATATAGTAATAATAGTAGTAGTTGTATACTAGTAAATAAATTGTATTATTATATATAATAATTTTATACGTTTAAATACTTAATACATTTAATATTATATAAAGATACATATGATATAAAATTACATATAATTTGTTTTTAAAATATTTTATTATAAACATAAAATTATAGTAATGTATAGTAATATTATATAAAATTATATATAATTTAAAGTGTTTTTAAAAAGATTTTATTATAAATAGAAAATTATAGTAATGTATAGTAATATTATATAAAATTACGTTATTTTAAGAGTTTTTAAAAAAAGATTTTATTATAAATAGAAAATTATAGTAATGTATAATAATATTTATTTATAAAATATAATTCATATTATATTGATTTTAGTTTTACATATCTGCAGTTTGATTTGAGTTGGTTGTGAAATTGATCCTAAATTTAGAGGAAATTATGTGCAAACATATTGCTGAATCATAATTTCTGTTGATGTGTCTGCACATTGGTTCAAACAAATTAACAAAGATTACTGAACGAGACCCATGTCTTTTTTCATGGTCTTTCAGCCTCTGCTATTTATCTCTTTAGTTCTGCCTATTTTTTCCTCCTCTAGTCATTGCACACGTGTATTATTCAGTATTTAAATTCTGGTTTATAGCATCAGTGATTTGTGTAGACATGGGTCATTGAGAGTCATCCACATCCCAAGTGCTGAAATATCACAGCAACCCAAGCAAAACGGAGCTGGAAACAAGCCTTGCAGCAGTCCTGTCTCTGCTGTCACGTGATCCTTCAAAGACAGCAGATAAGACCTCTCATCTTCCTCAGACATCACTGATGGAGAATAAGGGCTCCACCTCACCTTTCACAAAGGAAAAAAATATATATTGAGACAAAGCATTGTGATGGTTTGAATTCATTTGTGCAGAGTCCTTCAGGACCAGAGGGGTTTTCAAATGAGAAAATCAGATGATTGGGCCAAATTTCACTTGCAGCCTCACAAGAATAAATCATTCATGTCTAATGGAAGTCAGAGAATGGTCATGAATATATAAAGGGCAGAAATCAAATCTCTTTATGACCATAAAAAAACTGCATTTCACTCACTGTAATCAAAAGGACTGACAGGGGCCTATTATTTTTAAAATCCAGAGAGAGCAGTTTCTAATGAAAAAGCAGTATTAAACACCACAGGGAAAATTAACCTTCACTTGTTTAATTTTTTTTTGCCCCTTTTATGGGCACTGCGCTGCTGTCTCCAGTTTTTCGAATGCTGCAGAGAGATGAGATGGCCATGATTCACATGACGCTTCGATATGCCACAGAGGTCTTGTTATGCAGCACTGTCAACAAAGCATGTTCAATAAAGAGGTGGGCACTGTCAATTCTGTAGTTGATCATGAGATTTGTGAATCATCATTTAAACCATCAGTCCGCACACTTTGATGCACGGATAGTTTGTGCATGCAAAAACATAAGCAATCTATTAAGGATGCAAGTATTGGCATAAAGCACATTACTGTGCCAAGAGACATTATAAGAGGTGGAGACTTGTACATATAAATGGGAGATGCTAAATAGTCTCGCCTTACAGGTTAAGTGGAGGTCCCGCCTTTTCTAGTTATAGAAACTAGGAGTACTGATATATTACTTAAGCACGATTTCAGGAATTTCAAGAACTGCATGTTCTTCAGTAAGAACATTATTATAAAAGCTATAGATGGGGTTGAAAGACTTGATTGCATGTTGATTTGATGTGTTTTTAGTATTTTAATTTACTATAGATTAGATTATTTTAATATATTAATAATATTATATGAATTTAAGAAATATGAAAATTGTGAATTTTTATTATGCCTTGGTGATCATATTGTGTCTTGTTTGAATAGTAAACAATGCCTCAAATCATCCGTTCTGCTTTATTGCATCACCAAACATATACCATCCTGGTCTCATTGTTTATATGTAGGTAATGTTTACAAGCACATAACATGCATTTTTGCATGTTTTGATTGATACTGAAACATACCATTTTGGACGTATTACAACGTTTAAAACGTAAAATTGCTGCGTAATTACAGCTAAAAACGTAAAATATATACAAATATTTTATATCATTAAAATATTAGTATCAAATTTGGGTCACATTTACCTGCGGTGTGAACGTGGCGATATGATCTAGCAGCTTCCACACGTTATATCTGTGGTTTTTAGACATCATAAATTAGTAGAACAACGTCTTCAGTAGTACATTAACCGTGCAGTCCATGCTGTTGTTTTCATCCGAGTATCTCCAATATGGCCACGTATCCGGGTAACTGACCAAACTGTGATGCAGATGCAAACGTTCTATTCATACGGATTCATTTGTAAGTCTTTAAAGTTGTTCATTCGTAAATAATTTACATTTTAGGTGTCAATACGTATGTTTAGATTCTGTAAATACGTCAGTATTGTACATTTTAGTGTCTGTGCGAACGTAAGTAAATATACATTTTGTAGAACCACATTTTATGTAAAATACATACGAATTCTCATGAGATCACGTTGAACATACAGGCAAGTAGCAAAAAGCAAGTATCTGTGCTTGTATCCGCTAATATGTGGTATCGGTGCATCCCTACAGACTACGCTCTCTATTTTATCTCTGACAATCCGGAGAGCTGTCACTGTGTGTATGTGCTTCAGCGGGGTAGTTAAACTGTGCTTCACCTGCATTGCAGGGTGAACTAAAATTAGAATAGTCTTAGGGATGGAGCCGAGAGTGCCTCTTTCATCCCTCACACCTGTCCCAATAACTGCTGTAACTAAACCTCTGTCTCACACGCACACACAGTCATGAGAGATGAGTGGATGAAAGTGGACCAGCAAAGGAAGCAGATGAATGATGAATGAAGTGTTCCCGTAATAAGGAGAATGGATGCATGGATAGATAGATGGATGTATGGATGGATGAGCAGATAGATGTGCACGCAGGCCCACATAGATACAGCAAGACATGTATGTAGATAGACAGATATATGCAATTTATACATGGATACAGAACAGTGGGTGGACAGATGGTCAAGAAGGAGTTAGACAGAAACAGCAGGGGATGCTGGGAAGATTCTGCTTGAGTTCAGTCTGGTTGAAGACTATGTTCATGCATGAAGTTGATCTGTCTGGTTCGTTTCT
Organism: Sinocyclocheilus grahami; assembly: GCF_001515645.1. NCBI lineage: Eukaryota > Metazoa > Chordata > Actinopteri > Cypriniformes > Cyprinidae > Sinocyclocheilus > Sinocyclocheilus grahami. Next base: position 600,775 of record NW_015505710.1, on the reverse strand, counting down.
GATGAGCAGTTCTAAGATGAGCTCCACCTGCTCCACCTTTTGCAACTTTCTGTAAAATACATGCATAAATTGAAGGTGGAGGCCAGACAGAAAGAAGAAAATATGCATCAAGCACACACACAAACACACATACTTGCATTTGTGGTTTACGGGGACTCTCTATAGACATAATGATTTGTATACTGTACAAACTGTATTTTCTATTGCCCTACACCAACCCTACACCTAAACCTACCCCTTACATAAAACTACTGGCAATTTTTGAATTTCATAAAACACCGTTTTGTATGTTTTTTAAGCCTTTTGTTTTACGGGTACACAGGAAGTGTCCTCATAAACCATGTTTACGTTGTAGTACCCATGTCATTATACAGATTTGTGTCCTCATAAACCATATATACCAGTACACACACACACATCCAAAGGCATCAGCTTAGCAATAACTAGCACTTTCCCCAGCAGCCTGCACAAGCTGATAAAACACAACAGCGCCTGCGAGCATATTTTTAGCCGGCTTTATCCTCGCAGGATTCTGTATGTGATGATGGCTTTGCTCCAGCAAATATATCCTGTCATTAATCTAGGCCTTTTGATGCCGCTCAAAAGTTAAAGTGGAGTATCCACTGTGTGTAAGCATTAGAGGTTCATAAACACCAAAAGAAACTGAAAGGGGTTTTCCGTGTGTTACATATGAGGGTGTATTTGGCAACTGTAATATCTTTATACAAAGAAACAAAGACACAGGCACATCTCATGCCTCATTAATCAAACAGGTAATGATGCTCATCACATCTTTCTATCGGAGTTTGGCACTGTAGACCTGAGGAGAATTTAGAGTCTGTCCACATCACGCTTTCCTTTTTTGTTATGCTGTTTAGCTGCTCACTCGGTCGACTGCTTGATTCCCCCAGTACCTTAGTTCACACATTTGCATAGTTTCTAGAAACTCCTGCTGCTTTTTTTAATGTTTATACTTAATACATGTGCCTTTGTATATTGATTTGTAAGAAATCATAAATCTTTAGTATTTAGTAATAGTGGTTAGGATAGCTATTTAGGAATCTGTGGGCAATTGAGGTTAGGAATTTAATCCTACACCCAATGTTGCCAGATCCTTTTAGAAAAGCAAGTAACAACAATTGCAAACTGTCTATTTTTTAAATCTTGAAAAAGTACCATTTTACTTATAAGTTTATATTTACATTAAAAGAATTAGAAATATTGACTATTGCGCTACGGCCCAGAATATTTTCTCCTCTTTATTTTGTTTTGTTTTAACCTGTCAGTTGTTTCCTTAAGGAGACTTGTTGATCTATTATACTTAGTTTTGTTGATATAACCAATTGTTAATTCATTTTGATTTGACCACATGAAGGGCATTTTTAAGTTAACATAGATTTCGATTTTTAGAATCTAGTCACTTGCAATGCAAAATGCATGCAGAAACGCATAAGCTGCACAAAAGAACATGTAAAACTTTCGCAAGGTGTTTCTTTAGCAATTTATTTTCAGTAAACACTTCTCAAACCAAATTACGTTAATGATTTAGCCGTCGAGTCACGAGATAATTAATTGATGTTAATATCTACTAATTACCGCGTTGTCACGGTCACTCTGCAGTGTTTTTCTTTAATCCAAATCATCAGGACTCTCTCTCTCTTACTCTCTCTCTCTTTTTCCTCTGCCGCATCTGTGCTCGATGACAAATGACAGAGTGATACCGGCAGAAATTATCTCTTGGAAAACACTCCCTCAACAGATGAAAACCTGAAAAGAGGGAGGCGAGGCATGTTCGGGAAGCGTTAGAAGCCTCTGAAATGTACTCCAATGAGATAGAGGTCTGAATATTTACAACGTTTTTTTCTAGCCAACACTCATCCATCAGGAAGAGCCGTGTGCTCTGCCATATAATCTGTGGATTGCACATGTAGATCCAGCCGTGCATGTCTAAGCATGTGTGCCTGCATGTGAGTCGCATGATAATATCTTCAGTGCAAGCATGCAGAAACAGTACATGCTTGATTTGGCCAGTCCTTCTGATCTAGCTTTTGTATAATGAATTATCACTAGCAGCACTAGCATAAACAGAGACATAAAAACAGCCATGATAATGTACTGCAAAAGTCCAGCTACCTCAATCGCCCCCAATGAGCCATCGTGTCTTTCAGACCCCACTGCGAACAGAGTGCGAAGAGAGTGTCTTGAGAGATGGTGGCACTGACTTTCTGGTCTCCAGAACCTAGGCTGGTGTGAGATAAATGGGTCCCTGGTGCCTCTTTGATAGGAACTTCTCTGTCCTTATCGAAAAGCTGTTTCCACACCGCTGCCCTGTGTTCACACACGCACACATATACCTGTAAGGGCCAGTCTGGCTGCTGCTTAGTTGTGCTGATTTGCAGATCAAATGTATTGTGCGGGCAGAATTTGAGAATTTTAATAACTTTGTGTAAAAGAGACATCTCATTTTTGCTGTGCTGTAGTCGCTCTTTATCTTGTTCCTTGTTGGCGTTTATGAAGTATGAAAGTAAGGAGCTGGTAAATGCCACACTCTGAGACAGATGGAAGGTCAAGTCTGACAGGTAATTTGAAAACTGTAAAGGTGAAGAGATTATGGGAATTAATGACAGAGGCGACGTGGCAGGAGTTTGTCTGTGTGATTATGCTCATGATTCCATTACAGGGAGAATACTCATAAAATGGACAGTTCTGTTATCATTTACTCACCCTTTCTTTTCTTCTGTGGAACAGGACATTTTATATTTTGAAAACTTTTCACATATCTCTTTTCCATGCAACAGAAGTTAATAGTGACCAGAACTTTTAAGCACAAAAAAAACCCTTGTGCATTATATTCATAATCTTAAGCCATATGAGTTTGAGATCTGTAAGATTTTTAATGCACCTATTTAATAATAATTAAAAAAAAAACTTAAAGGGATAGTTCCCTCAAAAATGTAAATTCTGTCATTATTCACCCTCATGTCTTTCCAAACCCGTAATACCTTCGTTCATCTTCGGAACACAAATTAAGATATTTTTGATGAAATTCGAGAGCTTTCTGACCCTGCATAGCCAGCAACAGAACTGACACGTCCAAAGGCCCAGAAAGGTAGTAAGGACATCGTTGAAATAGTCCATGTGACATCAGTGGTTCAACTGTAAGGTTATGAAGATATGAGAATACTTTTGTGAGCAAAGAAAACAACAACAAAAAAATTACTTTACTCAACAATTTCTTCTCTTCTGTGTCAGTCGCCACACGCATGCGTTGTGGTAGTCTCGTGAACCCGCATCAAAGACTGACACGCAAGAGAAGAAATTGTTGAATAAAGTCATTATTTTTGTTTTCTTTGCACACAAAAAAAGTATTCTCATAGCTTCATAACATTACGGTTGAACCAGCTCTCAGATTTCATAAAAAAAAAAAAAAATCTTAATTTGTGTTCTGAAGATGAACAAAGGTCTTACAGGTTTGGAAGGATATGATGGTGAGTAATTAATGACAGAATTTTCATTTTTGGGTGAACTATACCTGTAGTCTTACTGACCCAAACTGGAATCTTCATGTAGGTTTTTTCCATACAACATACGTTAATATGACTGTCCAAACCATATTAATATATAAATATTCACCAATAATATTGCCCTCCAGTGAGAAGATCATTGAGTCTGAACTGGATCAGTATGATTCATGAACAAATCATTTATTCTGAATATTGTTGTTTGGACAAGACATTTTTTAAGAATCTTCACATGCATCCTACTCAACATGAGAGTGAGTAAATGGTGACATAATATTCCATTTTGGTTTAACTGTCCCTTTAAAACCTACTTTCAGAATAACAAAAAAAAAGAGTGAGAAATGCTATATGAAATAATTTCAGCTGCCAAATTCCACTATGGTAATCCTCATTCTTGATTAAACTCCCTGTTGCTAAAACGAGTCATGATGGTTTCAAACTGTGAATTATGGAATGAACTTGCTGGCTCCCTGGTGGAGGCCTCGTCCCAGCATCTGCTGCAGAGGCAATCCTGTCAGAGGTACTGAGAGGGCGAGTCAGAGGCAGATGAGAGGGCGAGTCGAGAGAACAACACTTTCATTCCACTGAGGTTTTGTTAGTGCCTGATGAGAAATTGAACTGGGTGACACTTGAGGGACATGAGGCAATCTGGGAAAAGAGTGGGGTCACGCAGGCAGGAGGAGCGCACCTTCAGAGAAGACAGGTGTCCACTGAAAGCTAGAGTTGGAGAAGAAATGAGGGCAGAGACACAAACGCCTACCCATCCTAAAGAGCAGTGTTTCAGAAGAAACAAAAAAGTCATACAGGTTTTTAACGACATGAAGGTGAGTAAATTACACGATTTTCATTTTGGGGTGAACTATCCTTTTAAACTCTGATACAGGAATTAACATACACATTAAGAGATGGCTAGAAGGAGAATCTGGGTGTTATTTAAATTAGCATTTATGGAGTCTATTGAGTCACAATGGCTTTAGTGACAATAATAATGAAATTGAGCATGCAAATGAACTTAAGATCCCTAACCTCTCTGTCTTTCTCTGTGTTATTCATTGTTTTAACTTATCTTGTTCTACACATATTGGGATTCTTAAGGGTACCCGAACAGCAGCCTGAATAAATCATGACAACACAGTTAAGTACAAAATGATCTCATTAGTCAGCGGGTCATGGAGATGATAGTGATCCTGCGGTAATGGGTCAGTGCTTCCCTCAAAGTTATCCGTAGCGCTTGTGTTTGTCATTGACATGAGCTCTTTGCTCCCTCAGTCAGAACTGAGAGATCAATAGAGCTGTACTTAGTACATTGAGATGAGACATGTAGTGAATCAATGAATATGTGTTATTTTATTCATCTAAGCATTCAAACCTGAATTTCATAGTACATGTAAAAGGGTAAGTTCACCCAAAGAGTGAAAATTGTCATTTACTCACCCTAATGTCATTTCAAATCTGAATGACTTTCTTTGCTCTGTGGAACACAAAAGAAGATATTTTGAAGAGCTTTGGTAACCCAACCATTCTGATGGTTGCAATGTATGCATTGAGACAGAATTAAACATTTTAAGTGACCTATCCCTTTAAGACATGTATAAATTAAAATTATGTGCTGATCAGAATAACCTGATCTCTATATTCTGTATTAAAATATTTTATTTTGCTTCACAAAGGTTTTGTTTCAGAGATCTTTAGAAATCTTCCTCAAACAAATGATATAGTTGCTCATTTGTGTGAGCTTTTTGCCACAAATATTTACACTGAACAGTGCAATTTACCTGCTTGCATGGGCAGTGCTAGTGAAACTTTATTATGCCAGGCAAAAACACTGACTTTTATGGGCGCAATCTATAGCATGTAGGCCTATCAATTTAACATGGTAATTTAATGCAGTTAATTATATATTTTAAAAAGTGTTGAACAGTTATCACATTTAATCACTTCTGCTGACCCGTAACCTCCCAAGCCACACTTACTGAAAGTACACACAATAATTACAATGCTTTTTGTAATGACAGTATCATTTATTTATTCATTATTAATTTGTAATTATAGGGAATTAATGATTATTACCACATTCAGGTTTTGCTAGAACTCGGGTCTGAATGTCCCAAGTCCACCTGATTAAACCATTCCAAATTTGTTAGTTTTACTTCAAATCAAGGTCGTCCAGCGAGCCGGTGATTCTTAGTATCTTTTAACAAATTTAATATGTGTCTTCCTGGCCACGGTCAACACAATTAAGCTTATTTGTAATCTCTTAACAGAGGTTGCGCCAGAGGGCTTTGTGTGCATTTTAAGTAGGCTGACTTTTGTCCAGCCCACAGGTCGCTGTCCATTCAGATGGTGGTATGGTTGGCATGTTGTTTGTGGAGAATATTTCTGAAAGTTTTAAGAACTTCTTATAAAACTATCATCACCGGAAAATTATGCTGAATATCAATTATTCATTTACACCAATGTTCTGTGAATACAACCAGCTCTCATTCAAACTCAAACAACAGGTATTTTGCATACACAGTAATCGTAATTAACTAAAAAGAAAAGTTAGAAAGCAACGATTAAGATATCGTGGTTTCAATAACACATCACACACATTTAAGACATAAAACATATTATTTGTGAATATAGTTGCTCCAATACTTTCAATGATTTTTTAATGATTGTCTGTGTACACTCTGTTTCTTTGTCTGTGACACAAGAAAGTAAGGGTTTCGGTCATCCAGGAAGCAGGTGGTTAAACATGGGATAGTCATGTGGCTTCACGCTGTATATCCTGTGCTTGCCTGAGGGCATTATTTAATTATTTTCCTGTTCTGGACATAATGGTTCCATCCATTGGTGGGTCCCAAGACATGGGGTTTCTATAGGTTGTGAATGAACTCTTTCAGTCCTTGATACCAAGAAAGCTTTGTCGTCTCCTGATCGAATTAGTTTCGATCTCATGAGTAGATGAGTTTACCATACTGACAGGAAATCAACCAAGAATATGGGATTCATGTGCTGGGTGATCAGGGTCTATTCCTATTAAGAAAATCCCTACATTTTGTTAAAGCTGCACTATTTTTAAATTGACTTATTTTAAAAATTGACTTGACTTGTTCATATTGTGAAACACGACTATCTTTACTTGGACCAACTCTTTAAAATATAGCATATCTTGCATATCTTGTAACACCCCTAAATCTTACAGATTGATAGACTAGTTTGTAAAATGGATTGATGTGAACTGTAGACCAGTGATAGACTTATGTTTGATGACATGGAAGTAAAACAACAAATCTATTGACTTAAATTAAAAGGGGGTACACTAAATGAGCCCTGATTAACTGGTTGAACTGGATCACTGGTAGTTAGTGCATAAGATCCTGGTGTTTACACTGGATATGATTCTTAAAGGGGTGGTTCACTGGGTTTTTTCTAGGCTTGATTGTGTTTATGGGGTGCAGTCTAACATGTGTTAATGCTTCATTTAAAAAATATATATATTGTCACGGGGGGAGCACACGACAGACACAGGGGGTGTGGCGTCAGGCTTCTAGTGTCCAAAATAAACCGGGAATCTGGTGTCCTCGTCGTGCTGCGGGCTTCGTGCAGGGAAGGGCAGTGCTCAGGAAGGAGGGGTCCAGGTAAGGGGCGGAGTCCGGCGGCCGCACGTGCTCCCCTCTCCCGTCCGCGACGCGAGGGGCGGCGGCTTTGTCCAGCGGCTGCATCCTTCTCGCCTTGGCCCCGGCATGGGGAGGGGCTAGACGGCCCGGCATCCTGGCCCGACGGCCGTGTAACAGGTGCGGCCCTCGTCCGGACCGCGGCGTCCCGCCCCTCACCTCGGCGGCATGTGCTGTGGTTGTATTGTAAACAACTGCATCGTTAATATCGCTTATCAGTTTGAGCCCGATTGAGAAGCAGAGGATATTATTGAAGAGGATCGTGCAGAACCTGTGCAAGCATGGCTTTTAATGGTAGGCCTATGTTTTTTGTTTGTTGTCATCTCATACTTTTAGATACGCTGTTATTTGTAAATGCTACTGCTTATGTTAGCTTTTAATATACAGTTTTATCCTGATTAAAGCTTTAATACAGTATGTCCATGTTTAACGCTTCTCATAACTATGTGAAAATAAGCATATAATTGTAACAGTTCATTATTGGAGGTGAGCTGAACGAGAGAGAGAGAGAGAGAGAGAGAGAGAGAGAGAGATGCAGAGCTTGTCCATTAGAATCGTTAGAAGACAGAATCGCGATTCATATATAAATAGATTTTTACGTGCACCTCTAGTTTTCTCTTCCTTTTCTCTAAAGCAGTGCAGCATGGCCTCACCCCCTTTGCTGCCTTTTCCCGAGGGCAGGGTTTATCTGGGTTTGTGATGTCACGAACCCGGGAAGTAACTGGTTGTAGTCCCTACCAGCCGTTTTTGTAGGCATTAAACTGCCAGAATCTTAAAAGACGATATCTCCGTTTGCATTGAACTTTCAGCTTTGTAACTTTGCAGATATTGTTTATGCTCAAACAACAACATTAGACACTAACTAACGTTAAAAAAGTGAAATCGCAATGAACCACCACTTTAACTGTTTGGTTGATTTATCTGGAAAACCATTTATTGTGGTTATGTTTAAGGGTCTTCACAGTTCAGTGCTCTCCAGTTGCTTTTGTGGCATCCTTTAAAAACAGTAGCATAGCAAATGTGTCAACAACACATATATCATAGTATATATTACTTAGAATGGTCCCAAAAATAACCTGAATGCTCCTCATGAATTATCTACAGGGACGTTCACTTAAATAATGTATTGTCTGCCTGCTTCTTACAAACCCCCTGCCTCCTTTGAGTAGATTTGACAATCTACCCACCACCTTTCCTTTGGCCCTGATCCATCAGTTCCTCCACATAGATCTCATCTCATTTGTCTGTGACCACTCACCCGACCCACATCTCACAGGCAGAGTAAATGACTCCGCGGTGTCTCCCTGCCACTCAAGACAATTCTGTCAACCTGTGAGAACAGTCACTCACCTGTTTCCACTCTAATCAGGAGTGAGCTTTTTCTGAATGACATCTTGAAAAGAAAAGGACAGAGAAAGAAAGAGTGCACCGTATGTCTACACAATTGTATGAGAGACAGTGAGCTGCCTTTTCTCTCTTCGTTTTTAAATGCAACATCTTATTGACAGTACAGTATGTTGTATTTAATTGAGATTTAATCAAACCTGTTTTATTCTGGATAGTTAAATATGATATTATTATTATTATTATTCAATTTCAAAAGCTATAAATGTTTATCCTTCTGGTGAACACTTACCAATCTTTGCATGCATGAATGACAAATGATTATATATGTACTATTTAAAATATGAAACCTATTATTACATACATAATAATAATAATAATAATGAAAGCGTTAGGAAACCAAACAAACATGACTCTTTATTATTAATATTAATAATAATATCATAATGGTTATTGTTGATTGTGCTATTGCTATTGGTAATAATAATAATAATAATAATAATAATCATGATAATAATTGAAAGCGTTAGGAACCCAGACAAAAAGGACTGTTTATTATTAATATTAATAATAATATCATAATGGTTATTGTTGATTGTGCTATTGCTATTGGTAATAATAATAATAATAATAATAATAATCATGATAATAATTGAAAGCGTTAGGAACCCAGACAAAAAGGACTGTTTATTATTAATATTAATAATAATATCATAATGGTTATTGTTGATTGTGCTATTGCTATTGGTAATAATAATAATAATAATAATAATAATCATGATAATAATTGAAAGCGTTAGGAACCCAGACAAAAAGGACTGTTTATTATTAATATTAATAATAATATCATAATGGTTATTGTTGATTGTGCTATTGCGATTGGTAATAATAATAATAATAATAATAATAATAATAATCATGATAATAATTGAAAGCGTTAGGAACCCAGACAAAAAGGACTGTTTATTATTAATATTAATAATAATATCATAATGGTTATTGTTGATTGTGCTATTGCGATTGGTAATAATAATAATAATAATTATAATTATAATAATTATTATAATTATAATAATAATAATGAAAAGCATTAGGAAACCAGACAAACAGGACTCATTTTTATTAGTATTAGTAATAATATCAATTAGGTTGTTGTTGATTGTGCTTTTGTTAATAATAATAATAATAATAATAATAATAATAATAATAATATGTATTATTATTATTATTTGCAATAACAATTGCACAATAAACAACAACCATAATGCTATTATTATTAATATTGTGGTAAAATAAAAGCATTATGGAAATGAGCTCTCTTAACCCTGCGGTGTTCCAATTATATTTGTAGTTTAGGACCAGAGGCCTCAGTGCTTGATGGGAGTTAGTAGGCTTCAGCTGCTGGATCACATCCTCCAAAGTATCAGCCATCATTCACTGCACTGACTTCTCTGCTCAAGCAATAGCCAAATGTAGCATATGATTACACATGAGCAAAAATATATGCCGAAGTCTCTGATGAGGATGGGAAGAACCTTTGTCTTTTTTGTGTGCAGTGATAGTATCTTCCTTCTATTCCCACACGTGTTCACTCCATACACACTATATGGTCTTTAAGCAGCAGCATGTGGAAAGACCATTATTCATGTTGGTTTAGCAGTATCTCAGGGGTAAAAGGAAGCATTTGCAGAGGAATACTGTGCAGGAAGATCTTGTGAACCTTCACGCAAGGATGACACATGAGAGAGGGTGCAGTTGGACAAACTGTGGGAGCACATAACCTTAATGTGGTATTGTGTGTGTGTGTGTGTGTGTGTGTGTGTGTGTGTGTGTGTGTGTGTGTGTGTGTGTGTGTGTGTGTATGTTTGAGGGGGATGTGAAGGAGGCATCTGAGTGTGTACAGTAGTGGTTCAATGTTTTTTCTGTGAGCCTTTATATTGATCTGTGTGCTTCTGTATCTATGGAGAGGATGTTTTTCAGTACTGTTGAGAAAAGCAGGAGGAGTACAAGAGCTCTGGCTCTCTGTCTCTCACCACATGGTGTCAAGACATGGCTTATCTAAGATTTTACACATTATTAGATCTGTGTCTCAGAGCAATGGCTCTGTCTAGAAAATATTACCTTTTGAGTTGAATTGTATAGACAAATCAGTGCTATGGATATTGTATATAGTATAACCCAGAGGTTGCACTACAGATAATCATCATCCTTCACTTTGACGGGCAGGGTTGTACATTTTCTGTCATGCTCTTATTTTTATCCATTGTTTTTCCCCTGAGCATCATATATCGCATTGTTATTAAATGTTTTTGAAAAGAAGTCTGTTATGCTCAATTAGGCTGCATTTATTTGATTAAAAATACAGTAAAAACAGTAATATTGTAAAATACTTCAATTTAAAATAACTGTTTTCTATTTTAATAGATTTAAAATGTAATTTCTTAAAAATTTATTTTGTAATTTATTTCTGTGATGGCAAAGCTGAATTTTCTGCAGCAATTCCTCCGGTCTTCAGTATCACATGATCCTTCAGAAATCATTTGAGTATGCTGATTTGGTGCTCAATATTTTTTATGTTTATTATTGTCAGTGTTTAATTTGTGAAGTAGTGGCACAAATTTGGCCCTCTATCATTAAATCAAATATTGTAATATTGTATTTTAATTTTGGTTAAATTTTAATTGTTAGTTAAACTTTATTGAATATGTCTATCAATGTTTTTAAATTTCGGTCAGTTATGGAAAAGTATTGGTTATGGTACACTCTTAAAAATAAAGGTGCTTCAAAAGGTTCTTCAAGCGATGCCATAGAAGAACCATTTTTGGTTCCACAAAGAACCATTCAGTCAAAGGTTCTTTAAAGAATGTCTAGGTTACTTGTGTAACCCTCGTTCCCTGAAGGAGGGAACGGAGACGTTACGTCAGTGACTGACGAATTGGGATCTCGCCCGAGAGCCCAATCACCTTCGAGTGTTAACTAAACAAGCCAATGACAGTTGGCGTGCGTGTTTCGCCACGCGCACCCCGCCCCGCAGCGCGGGTATAAAAAGAGAGCGCGTGCAAACGCACATCAGTTTTTCGCTGAGGAGCCGAGACTACGTGCCCCGGCGGAAAAGTAATGTAGTGTGTTTGCTGCTCTTTATTTCTGAAACAGGGTACATATATATATATATATATATATATATACAGTATATATATATATATACTAGGGCTGGGTAAGTTAAGATCTCAGTTATTATTATTAGTTATTATAACTAATTAACGCAGACAATTATTTTATCACGCATTAATGCAGTTTTTTTTTATTTTATTATTATTTTGAAAGTCCGTTGCTCACTGGCTCTGAATACACATACAGACAAACCGGGTCACAGGAGGGGTGGGATGTTGATCAGTACTGGTTTGGGATTGGCGTCATCATGCCTCTCAACCAATGAGAGCACGAGACAGAAACTATTATAATCAGTAACACCTCTCTACACCGGATGCGAGCAGCACGGTTCGATGCCACAAAATACTATAGAACCCAATCATAATCAGTAACACCTGTCTGCACCGGACGTGAGCGGCATGGTGCGATGCGACAAAATACTATAGAACCACTGATCTATAATAGAGAACATTATATATAGATCAGTGTATAGAACCCATTATAATCAGTGATACTGTCTACACTGGATGCGGCGCAGCATGACACGATAAATCCCCGACATTAAACTGATGCCTCTTTCTGTCTATGACGTACTGACACAAAATTCAAATGATTTGCAGCGGTCGCTTTGTCGTGTCCAGTGTAGACAGACTTTAGCTGTCGCAGTGCGGCGCGGCGCAACAACTGTCGCATCAGGTGTAGACACGGTGCAACCCCTTATTTACACTGCACGCATCTGCGGCATGTTACGGCTCCGGCGAGGTTTTGTTCCATCCTCGACGCGGTGCCAACTCACACCAGGAGCATTTCAGAAGCGAAGCGACAGGATTCGTGAGACCACATGATTTGCTTGTCCGACGTTGTTTGTCTTGATTATTTGTGTTCTAATATGGCTAAGTTGGCTAAATGTTTATGTTTTGTCCGGTTTAATTCTGTTTATAGTTGTATTTATTGCTATGTTCTACTTTGTTGTGCGAAGTTAATACAATATAAAAGTCCATTTATGAACGACAAGGATAAAAGATTTGTAGCTGTGTATAGTCGTCGAAAATACATCCTCAATTATCTTGTATTTATATTTCACTGACCGTTTCTGGCCTCCTGGCAAGGATATAGTGATGTGAAATACGATCAGGAGTCTGCACAGGGTGTTTATTTTGAAATTGACAGGATTTTTGGACTTTTATTTTGTATCTACTGTGCGGCTTGGACGCGGCATCCATCAAAAATAGGCGAACGTTATTAGGATCACAACGAATGACGGCACGTATGAGCCTCCCTCAAGACGCCCCATCACAAGAAGAATACACGAGTTGTATGAAAAGGAGATTTTAATTTGATTACATTAATGTTTAAGTTGAGATATATTGAGAAATAATTTTAACTGCTACTATGTAAAGGGAATACTGCTGTAAAAAAAGCACCTTATTTGTTTAAAGTGTTTGCAGACCAAATGTTATTGCACTTTTGTTCATACAGCAGTACTTTTCAAATAAAAGTGTGCAATACACTACTTTTGAATTCATTATTGAATTTTGCACATAACAATGTGATTAATCGCAGAAAAATAATGTGATTAATCGCAATAAAAAAATTTAAACGTTGCCCATCACTAATATAAACTAGAACTTTATTCAGTATTCAGGCTTTAAGTTTTCTCATTAGTGATGTGTTGTTTGTCTCTATAATCTATAATGTTTTATGTTTATATGATTCAACATATAAACACATCATTCATAACAAAAACAGCATATAGAAACATATAGTTCATAACATACAAACATATAATGCAAACATATTAAAACAGAACAATGCTGACAGCTCCTGTTTTAAAGTCTTTCTTTTTTTTTTGTGATGGAGTGATATGATTGTTAGCTGATGATAAAAGACCAGTTTCCTAACAGGTTTTCACTTATATGGTGATTTGTCTCCAAGGTCTCCAACCCAGCCCTGCAATAACCTCATACAAATCTGTTGATGCAAGTACTGTGCATCATAACCAGCTAGAGTTGTTTTTATAGGCAAATGACTCCTTATATTAAGGTGTACATAGCCTATTGGGGCGTCTTTACCTGCTCAAAATGCTTAAATAAGTCTAATTAGCTTTCCACAGCAGGACTGCCCACTACGTGCATGTAGACACTCTGCACTTCTGCTTTATACTATGCACGCATTACCACACACTGAGGCCGGGGATCCTGCTGAGATTCTAGAGAAAGGTTTGGTTTTCATTTTGCCTTCATCGATTGTTACATTTCGCAATGAGAGCAAGAATGCGACCTTGAAATCACGCCAAGCTTTGCTGATATGGCTCTTCAGGGAGATATAGAAAAAAAGGATAAGAAACAAAGAAATTAAATGAGAAAAAATAAATTGTTCAGCAACATTAATGCTATCAATTTGTTTGTGTGTATATATATATATATAGGGTGACCATATTTAAGTTTTCCAAAAAGAGGACAGCGGGGTGCGGGGTTCGTGGTTGGGGGCAGGAGGCGGGGGTTCGCCTAACAGTATACATAGCAAGGTTTTTTTGTTTGTTTGCTTGTTTTGTTTTTAGAATAAATAAAAAGAAAACAAGTAAATAGAATAGAAAAAGAATAGGGAATTCTAGTGTAAGAGGCTCATTTTTTAATAAAAATAAAACAAGTCAATAGAACAGAAAAATAATAGATAATGCATGTGTTAGAAGGTCATTATTTATAATAAATAAAAGAAAATAAGTAGAAAGAATAGAGAATGCTAGTGTTAAAGGCAATTTTCTTTTTAAATAAAACAAGTATAGAAATAGAATAGAGAGTGCTAGAGTTAGAGGGTCAAATGAAGAGATGTATTTTCATCCGTTTCTTGAAAATGATTAAGGACTCAGCTGCTTGGATTGAGTTGGGCAGGTCATTCCACCAGGAGGGAACAGCTAATGAAAAAGTCCATGAAGGTTTTATCACAGGTTGAATGCAAAATGTTTAAATACAGGCATTTCAGTCAAATGTATTGTATGCAATATTTCAAACCTTTAACCCACTTGGAAAAATCAATCCATGGCAACAGTTTAAAAGTAGCCCTATTCTGTGTAAAAGATGCGGACTTGGCAACCCTGCATCCAAAAAGAGCTGCAGGAGTCAGATTTGACTGATCTCAGGTCAAGAATAAGGAGAGATGACTGACAAGACCATGCTGGAGTATTTGCTGCTTAACAGATCCTGAGCTCACTGACAAATATCTTTTCTTGCAAGATGTGCTCCCTTTGCACAGAGTGCGTGTGATCACAAAATCAAAACTGAAAGTGAACAGCGCGAATGCTCATTCAAAAGAGATACTCCGCATACTGAGAGCGGCTCGCTGATGCGAAAAATTATACACAATATTAGTATGTTTAAAGGAGTGGACATAAAAATCCCGGAAGCGAAACACATGTTGCGGGAGCAGACGGCAATTGTCAGAAATTCAGCGGGAGCGGGATAAAGAAAACAGCCGAATCCCAGACATTTTGGGCGATTATGAAATCCCAGCCGGACGCATTTTTTTAGGTCCAAAAAGAGGACATGTCTGGGGAAAAGAGGACGAATGGTCACCCTATACAGTATATACAGTGGTGTGAAAAAGTTTTGGCCCCCTTCCTGATTTCTTATTTTTTTGCATGTTTGTCACACTTTAATGTTTCAGATCATCAAACAAATTTAAATATTACACAAAGATAATGCAAGTAAATACAAAATGCAGTTTTTAATGATTTCATTTATTAAGGGAAAAAAGCTGTCCAAACCTACGTGGTCCTACGTGAAAAAATTATTGCCCCCTCCTGTTAAATCATGAAAGAACTGCAATTAACCACATTATTTTAGAAAGCTGAGTTAAATTTTACTAGCCACACCCAGGCCTGATTACTGCCAGACCTGTTGAATCAAGAAATCACTTCAATAGAACCTGTCTGAACCTGTGAAGCATGCTTAAAGAGCAACACATCGCGGGATCTAAAGAAATTCAAGAACAGATGAGAATCAATTCAGTTGACATGTATCAGTCTGGAAAGGATTATAAAGCTATTTCTAAGGCTTTGGGACTCCAGCGAACCACGGTCAGAGCCATTATCCACAAATTGAGAAAACTTGGAACAGTGGTGCACCTTCCCAGGAGGGGCCAGCCTAGCGAAATTACTCTAAGACCACAACGACGACTCAATCTTTTAAGTGTGACAAATATGCAAAAAATTTAAAAGCCAGGAAGGGGGCCAACACTTTTTCACACCACTGTATATATATATATATATGTATATATAGAGAGAGAGAAAGAGAGATAGATAGATAGATAGATAGATAGATAGATAGATAGATAGATAGATAGATAGATAGATAGATAGATCGACTGGATTAATGGCAGCTGAAAATTCAGCTTGGCCATCATAGGAATAAATTGCATTTTATATTTATCAAAATAACAAACAGTTATTATAGATGGTAATAATATTTCTCAATATTGCTGTTTTTATGGTATGAAATAAGTGCAGCCTTGGTGAACTTAAGAGACTTCTTTCAGAAGCATAAAACATTTATCCAGTAGTGTGTGTGCATGCGCACGTGTGTTTACATTTACTTTTTACTTTTTTTTTTTTTTATGTTGACACTGGAGCAAAGATAATATATGAATATGAATATTTGATAAATATTCCTCTGAGCCACATATGCTCATGGCTGAGCCCCTCTAAAGCTGAAATCCCACAATCTCACTACTATGGACTGATCATTGTGTTGTTTTCAAAGAGAAATAAGTCTTGATTATCTGAATAATGGGCATGTCTGCTAAATTAGATAAGTTAATGGTCCTTTCTCTGAGTTCGGTGGAACGCCCGAGGACGGTCTTTAAGGTTTACGTGTGAGAGTGAGAAAGAAAAATATATTTGTGGCTATTGCATTGTGATCAGGAGAACTTCACACACTCTGGGATGTGTGGCTCCTGGCTAGGCGGTGGAATAATATTAATGATTTATGGGCAATTACATTAGAGTGAATGAAAAACAGAACAGACGGTTCAGTCGAGAAAATCACATCAACCCACTTCTCTCTCTCTCTCTTCTTATCTCTCTCACTCTGCTGCATATCTCTCTCCATGTCTCTATCACTCGTTTTCTCCCTCACTATCTCTATTTCTCTTGCTCTCGATCACTCTGCTCTCTCTCTTTAATGCCTTATTTCCTTGTCCCCCTCCCTTCCTTTCAGTTCATATTTCTCCACAACCCTTTAATCTTGCTATCTTCTCTCACCTCTGAGGTTTTTCCTCTTTTTTTCTTTCAAATTTGTTTTCCTCTGTATTCAATGCTGTAAGTTAATATCTTTTTCCTGTTGCTGTCCCAATAGATTTATCTGGTGTACTTGCAATTCAAATCTGCGTGAGTGAACAGAGGACTTGTGAGTCTCCCATACGGCAGGAGATCCTGTCCCTCATTGTGGATGAATATAAATCTGTCTGTTGTTGTCATCAGCAATAGAGTCTGTTTATATCGGGAGCCGTTTATATTGCAGAGTGGAGATTATGACTGAATTTTTCATCCGTGTCTTTTTTTCTCTCGTTCTCTCTCTCTCTCTGAATAGCATTTTGTATTGGAATTGAGAGAAAATACAATATTAAATTACACATAATGTGGAGGCCATTAGTAGAACATTTGTTCTGATTAATGACTAAAAAAGCAAATGGGTGAGAAATATCTCCAAATCATGCCACCATATCAATCTGTGGTACATCCATGTTTACTGCTGAAAACCAGTCAATCTCTTTTCCCCACGCCAATAGCACTTTATGAATTATGGGAGAGGATATCTCATCACTGTGCAAATTTCTTTGCCTGGCTTTCCTCCAAGTCCTCAATTAGTCCGTGTTTTCCTGCAGGTAGCAGGCCGGCAATACTTAACCATTGATCAGTGCTTGGATAGCTGCCCGGCATGGTGCCATGGTGAAATTCTGCAAGTGGAGCATGGCTTGATAACGTCCAGTTCCTTATTACTGGACGGACGAAAAGCATGTTTGAATATGATTGACAATCATCTTCAGACCCTGCTGTCACATTTACTCCCATGAGGTGATCAGTGGAAATGCGTTTAGCACATGGGATGCACATGTGGAATTTAAGTGGTTTCATTCAGGTGCAGAAAGACAAAACTGGAAAACTGACCTCAAAGGGAGGAACGACAATATTGTTATGCTCTCCAATGTCACCAGCTGGAAATCTGTTGTTTTGCTAGGTAAATCACCAATGTTTCCATTGTGCTTATTGTGCCTTTCAGATTTTGTCAAGTTTTTAACATCATTCTTGCTGATTGAATCTTTTAGGATCAATTTATTCATTCTAAAGGCTTTTTTGTTTAACAAATATACGTTTTACAGCTGTTGCTGTGAGTTGCATGTTAATGCAATACATCTAAGATATGCTTATTAACCTGTTCAATTACTGACTGATTGATTGATGCAATTAAATTTGTGTCTTTTTATTTACTCTTTTTTTGCCCTGCTGAGGTCATTTCCAGTCCATAACTGTGTTCCATTAAGACTACATGTATAAAATTCAGTGTCCTAAACCTAAAATGATACACTCAGGAGAGACAGATGATTCAATTTCCAATAATCTTTATAAAGATCTGCATGACATTTGTATTGAGAGTATTATACTTCATATTGATATAGTAACACATGGCTAAGTAGCATCCTTTACCTTTTTCCCCCTTGCTCAGATCACATATGCATTTGGTGTCTGTGACTGACTAATACATTGTGCCTGTTCTTCAGATAGCGGCAGTGCAGTAACAGTCCTGTTTTACGGCAGCCTGCTGCCATGTTTGACACTTCAGAGCCAAGTCTGATATTTCCTCGCCTCGATTTTCAACCAGACATCACCCTGATGTATTGGGCTGACCTTTCTGCCTGCAAAACTCAAATTGGCTCGCCTTGTCTCCTCGTTCGAATGAGATAAACAAAGTCTTTTTTTTTTTTTAGCAACAGCTCATGATAGGCATTTCTAGTCTGTTGTTTTTGTTCTTTTTGGTCAGCCTCTGCACACATTAGGAGAAAGATAAACACTGCCAATATATTCTCACATTACCACAAAATCGCTAAAGAGAATAACATATTGCACCAGTGTGCATTAGCGTTCAGCGAACTGTAACATTATGAGTTGTTGCATACCATTACAGCTAGCATGTTTGGGTTTGCTCTTAGCATTAACACTCTTTCACAACCACTAATCTCCTCTTCACTCAGCTGTCCTGCTTGTTCGATTGCATTCTGCCCTTGGTTTGTCTGTGAAAGAATCAGGGTTTCTTATTAAGAAATCCTACAAACTTTATTTAACATAAGCATATTCTATTAAAAAAGTACAGAGTTTGTGTATAGTACTAGTACTAGTGTAAAAAAGTACTAGTTGTTGTTGTTTTGGACCCCATTGACTTTCATTGTAAAGACAAACACTTCCATAGATGAAATAAAGTAAGACAGGTTTGGAAAGCAACATAAATATGAGTAAATTATAAAATAATTTGTATTTATTGGTGAGCTATTCCTTTAACAGTGTTAGAAAGTGACTGAAGAGTAATAGAGATCAATGTGTAGGTGTTAAGCTACTCTTTTGGAGCCACCGTAAAGGGCGGACAGCTGATGGTATGGATGGAAATGGGGTAGAAACCCAACCTAATGGCTTATCACAAAGGCTCTCCCCCGTGACAACTTATTGATGGACTCTATTTGTTCTTAAATGGCAACTCTGCCCCTTTTACTAGGGAGAGATTGAGATACTGGAGAAAAGAGAGAGAGTGAGGGAAAGAGGGGGCAAGGGAAAGAGTGATGAAAAGAAGGAGGTAAAGATGGAAATGAACTGTGCGGTGGAGATTCTGACCACTCAAGTGTTTCCGAGCCAGGTCGCTCTTATATGGAGATAGAATTGTTGCTTAATTCCAAATAAATAGATTACAATCCATAAATAAATGTAAAGCTATTAACAAACATTAAACATATTGACAAATAAATAGAATGAGATCCACAAATAAATCATAAAGTTTCACAAACATGAATTAAATTCACAAATAAATAAAAAGAGATTTGCAAATAAAAAAACATTCACAAATATATATTTATGTCACAACCACAACTTTGCCTGGCATTTACTTGTAAATCACGTCATGTGCATTTGTAGATAGCTGCTCGCATTTGTGAATCGCGTCCTGTGCATTTGTAGATAGCTGCTCGCATTTGTGAATCGCACCCTGTGCATTTGCGAATTGTGAAACATTTATTCCGTCAAGACGTGCTGACAATCCACAAATACGTGGACTCCACCCACCGTCTACCCAACTGTACAAATTGATAAAAAGCAAAAATCTATTTCACATTACTTTAAAAAAGGTAAATAGTACAAAGGCATAAATCAAAATAATAGTAATACAAATAATAATAATACCTAAACATTGCATTTATGTCATGCAACTTAACTTTCAAGTTTCAGCCTAACTCAAGCTCAAGCAAAACATAAGCCTTTACTGTCTTCTTGGAAGGCTTTGTGGCTTTTGTGAGAGGCAAAAATCAGTGGACAGAAAGGTAACTTTGAACAAGAACAAGAGACCATACACAATTTTTAAACACATTTTTCTGCAACATGAAATTAAGAGTTATTTGGAGAATAAACCCTCTTAAATGTATCTTTACGTACTGATGTGTATGTGTGTGTGTGTGTGTGTGTGTGTGTGTGTGTGTGTGTGTGTGTGTGTGTGTGTGTGTGTGTGTATTGTTTTTTTTATTTTTTTTTCTTTTTGTGTTTCTATTTTAAATGTTCTATCAATGATTTTATCCTAAGGAAAAAAAAAACATTTTTGCAGTATAAAATACCACTACCCTTAACTCTAAATATAAACTGTGCCATGCAACTCATTCTGAAATGTGCTACGGGGCACAAATTGTACCTCAAATTTAGTCTTGATGAGGAGAGGTGTACTTTTACTTTTATGCAATCAGACTTTTGCCTGCAAGAAGAACGGAGAAAAAAAAAATCATAAAGAGTGCTTTTCTTCCCCAGAACTCCCTGGCAATCACATATCAACACCTTTTAATCATGGCAATGACTTTTATTTTTGTAATTCTATTAATGCCACTAGGTGCAGCCATTACACTTGAAAGCTTTAAGATGACTTTGGTTTACTTTAATAAATTGCAAATTTTTTTTTAAAATTAGCTATGTCATCATTCAGTACATTCACATTCTCTTTGCAGTCAAAACTAAAGTTCTTGCGCGATCACGACCCATTAAATGTTCCGCAGATACACACCATCTGACAACGTTATTTACAAAATCTCAGCAAACACACTGAGGTTTAAAGGCCATCACCTTTTGACCCTGTGATAGTAATGAACTGGAATGAGGGAGTAATTAAATTTGCGGATATGAGAGGTCCTACTGCTGCTCCCTCTCAGCCTTGGAAGAGGAAGTGGTTTAACGAAGCAACTGTGCTAATTAAGGCATAATTAAGAAACTTCAGCCAAGACCTGCTGATCAAGAACACACTGTCCTTCTGTCTGAGAATTAGGGACCCATTTATCTCACCATCTCACACACGCACTTCATCACAGCTGTGAGTTTTCCTGAGGAGTGTGAGAATTTCCACTGTGCCAGTGTTTCTGCTTGTACTACTTTTATCATCTTCCTTCTCTAAATCCACCTCCTCAATAAGAGTTTAATTAAGTGCTCATTAAACCAGCTTGATCACACTAAGGGACACAAGGGTCTAAGAACAATCCATCTGCATATACACACACACACACACACACACAAACATACAGCTGAAGAGTCGTGACCGGTAGACCCACGTCGACATAGGTGGTCAGGAAGGATGAATGGATTTGAGAGGAGGAGGAAGACAGAAAT
>NW_015505710.1:576488-578856 GCF_001515645.1 Sinocyclocheilus grahami | reverse complement strand
TTTTTCTTTATTAAAGAGCAATACTAAATATACAAGAGATAATAAGATAGATCTCTTAAAATAAACAACTAATTTGTTTTCTTTTTAGAAAAATTAACATTTTTATTGCTGAAATTGCATACATTAATAACTGAATGCAAAACCCATTTAATGCATTTAATTGCAAAATTGCATTAAAAATGAAAATACAAATATATCAATAAAAAAAAAAATATACAAAAATCTATTTCACATTACTTTAAAAAAGGTAAATAGTACAAAGGCATAAATCAAAATAATAGTAATACAAATAATAATAATACCTAAACATTGCATTTATGTCATGCAACTTAACTTTCAAGTTTCAGCCTAACTCAAGCTCAAGCAAAACATAAGCCTTTACTGTCTTCTTGGAAGGCTTTGTGGCTTTTGTGAGAGGCAAAAATCAGTGGACAGAAAGGTAACTTTGAACAAGAACAAGAGACCATACACAATTTTTAAACACATTTTTCTGCAACATGAAATTAAGAGTTATTTGGAGAATAAACCCTCTTAAATGTATCTTTACGTACTGATGTGTATGTGTGTGTGTGTGTGTGTGTGTGTGTGTGTGTGTGTGTGTGTGTGTGTGTGTGTGTGTGAAACTTGTTTTTGATATTCTTCATATTCTGTGAACTGGTAATCTGTTCCAATAAGTTTAAATTGATTACATTTTATGGCCATTTTTACCTTTATAAAGCCTTTTTTTCTAAAAGTGTGCATCATCTTTTGAGTCAAATTCTTACATTTAATCAGTCAATTAGAATAAAAGACATGTGGGCTGTTACCAAACAAATGATATCAGTATCAAAATTCATCTTTGCAATGCAGAGGAACAAAGAAGCTCCATGGGATGAATTTCCCACACAGAGGGACATGAATGCATTTAACCTGCAGTTACAAATGCATAAGTAATATTTTGTTATTTTAAACATAAAACATTTAATACTGATATTTAAAATTAGTTTAAAAACGAAAAGATACTTTAACTGTCAAATTAAAACCGCCAGTAGGTAGCAGCAAGTCACTGTTAAGAAGTGAGTCATTGCGATTGAACCAAATAATTTAAACGGTTGATTCATTCAGAAACGAAACGGCATCATGTTGCTCAGAGACGCAAGACAGCGCTGTGACTGTGTTTAGATTTTTTTTTTTTTTGGCAAAATAAAGCAAAATCAGGCAATATAGTGTCTAAAGCGTAAGTCTCTTAATATTACCTTCTTGTTTATTGAACTGTTGAATAAAATCACATTTGTAATCATGCTGATTTTAGAGGTGAAAATTGGCACTCTTTCTGTGGTGTTTTTGTGCACAATGGCGCTTAGTCTTTCACAAAAGATAGCAAACGTAGGGACATCATAACTAGCCACCATATTGATTTACTTAAATATGTCCAGCGCTTTTTTTACAGTCTGGGGTCCAGCGTTTATCGGGTTGTGCGTCAGTAATAATGGTTCGTGGGGAAACACGGTATTCCGTGTGTAGTTACAGTAAATGGACTAAATGAAGCCTTGAGGCAAATAATTTGCCTCAATGGTTTTTTGTATTAGAGTTACTCGAGGTATTCGATGAATCTTTTCAGCCCTAAAGTGGTCCAAGAACTGAGCCCTGAGGCACCCCAGTACTTAGATGTTGTGACTTGGACACCTCACCTCTCCAGGATATTTTGAAGGACCTATCTGAGAGATAAGACTCAAACCACTAGAGTGTGATTCCTGAGATGTCCGTTGCCAATAGGGTTGGCAGGAGGATCTGGTGGTTAACCGTTTCAAAAGCATAGGACAGATCCAGCAAGATAAGTATTGAAGATTAGGAATCCGCTCTTGCCAGTCTTAGGGATACAACAACTGTGAACAAGGCAGTCTCGGTTGAATGTCCACTTCTGAAACCAGTCTGGTTGCTGTCGAGGATGTTGTTCTGTGTGAGAAAGGCAGAGACTTGGTTGAACACAGCTCGTTCAAGTGTTTTTGCAATGAAAGGAAGAAGGGAAACCAGTCTGTAGTTCTCTAAAAGAGATGGGTTAAGGGTGGGTTTCTTAAGTAGTGGGGTTATACGAGCCTGTCTAAATTCTGAGGGAAAAACACCAGTTTGAAGGGATGTGTTAGTGATATGAGTGAGTGCAGGTACAACTGCAGGAGAAATGGCTTGAAGAAGATGAGATGGAATAGGATCAAGCAGACAAGTAGTAGAAAGATTAGAAAGGATGAGTTTGGAGATGTCTGCCTCAGTGTGTGAAGAGAAGGATGTGAACAAGTGTATGTTTGCTGGTAAGATGTGCTTGACAGATTGTGGTGTGGAAAATTGTGCACTGATGGTTTTAATTTTATTAATGAAGAACGTGGCAAAGTCG
>NW_015505710.1:559923-576425 GCF_001515645.1 Sinocyclocheilus grahami | reverse complement strand
AACACAGCTCGTTCAAGTGTTTTTGCAATGAAAGGAAGAAGGGAAACCAGTCTGTAGTTCTCTAAAAGAGATGGGTTAAGGGTGGGTTTCTTAAGTAGTGGGGTTATACGAGCCTGTCTAAATTCTGAGGGAAAAACACCAGTTTGAAGGGATGTGTTAGTGATATGAGTGAGTGCAGGTACAACTGCAGGAGAAATGGCTTGAAGAAGATGAGATGGAATAGGATCAAGCAGACAAGTAGTAGAAAGATTAGAAAGGATGAGTTTGGAGATGTCTGCCTCAGTGTGTGAAGAGAAGGATGTGAACAAGTGTATGTTTGCTGGTAAGACGTGCTTGACAGATTGTGGTGTGGAAAATTGTGCACTGATGGTTTTAATTTTATTAATGAAGAACGTGGCAAAGTCGTCAGCTGTTCGAGTTGATGAAGGAGGGGGAGGAGGGGGACAAAGGAGGGAGGAAAATGTTGTAAAGAGCATGCAAGGGTTAGACGAATTGTTAATTTTGTTGTGATAGTATGTCCTTTTAGCAGTGGAGGCATTAGCTGAGAAGGAAGAGAGGAGTGACTGATACACATTAAGGTCAGTCGTATTTTTTTATTTGCACCACACCCTTTCAGCAGCCCTGAGCTTAGAACGATGCTCGCGGAGAACATCAGGCAGTCAAGGGGCAGAAGGGGTGGTACGGGCTGGCCTGGAAGACAAGGGGCAGACAGTGTCTAAACAAGATGTAAGAGTGGAGCAGAAAGTATCAGTAGCACTGTTAGCATCAAGAGATGCTAACTGTTTAGGGGGAGGAAGTGAAGATGAAACCATAGCAGATAGCCGGGATGGTGAGAGTGAGCGTAGGTTACGTCGAAAGTTGACATGTGGAGGGGTAAGTGTTGTGTCAGGAACCATGTTGAGGTTAAGAGTGAGGAGGAAGTGATCTGAGGTGTACAGTGGAGTAACCAGTACATGATCAGTGGAGCAGTGTCGTGTGTAAATAAGGTCCAGTTGGTTGCCTGATTTGTGAGTAGCCGTAATTAACACTCGCTTGAGATCAAAAGAGGCAAGCAGAGTGTGGAAGTCTGCAGCCTGAGGTTTATCTAGGTGGATGTTGAAGTCTCCAAGCATAACTAGGGGAGTACCATCCTCAGGAAAGGTTGAGAGCAGCACATCTAATTCATCCAAGAAGTTACCTTGTGGTCCTGGGGGTATATATATATGTATTGCAATTTTGAAGTACAAAGCAGATTCGAGTAATTGATGTGCTATTAACATTAATATCAGCTAATCATACATATTGTTACATATTGTTGTGAACTGTAAAACATACAAGCCTTAAATTGAAGTTTTGAAGTCACTACAAGGCCAAATTATAACCAAATGATGGAATCCCAAAAGTAAAATGAGTTTGAAAATTTCATCTACGTCAAAGATTTATTAAAAAAAAAAAAAAAAACTTTCCTGCAGTGCTGCACAGTTTACATTAGATTTGCACAGACCGGCCAGTATGGAGCATGCGAGATATTGTCTGTCTCCTCTGCCCGTCGGCCCTGTAGTCCTGCTAAGATAGCTCATTAATATGCGCATGACATGTTAATAAGAGTCTGTTTCCGGGCGACCACACACTAATACTCATGAATATTTAACCGAGGAGCAGGAAGATTATGTAGAAGAAGGAAGAAAAAACGAACAGAGAGGAAAAAATATCAAAATCTCACTAAACTCAGAAGGTTTGAAGAGATTATGTGAAGCAGATGCGCAAAATAGCAGAAAGTAATCAGAAGCTGAAAGAGAGAAATCATATTTTTGAAAAGCTGTTAAAATTAAATACGTGACTTTGTGGAGGGAATATGAAAATGGATGGTAGTAAAGAGGAATAGAAATAGCAAGTAAAATGAGTGGCAGGTTATAATCTGGGTAGAGGCCATCAAGGTGCCTATGGAAAGCGTGGGGAAACTGCAGGCCAGGCGGCTCGGGGACTTTAGATTTTATTAGTGGACCTAAGAGAGGGCTTTAGAGGACTGTCTCCTTCATTTTTTTCTCTTCCACCCATCCTCAGAGCCATTCCACTTGGCTTTTCACAGCAAGCGCCCTCACATAGAGATGGATTGAAACATTTCCGCTAATAGCATCTCCGCTGTCTGAAGGTAGAATTAATCTTCACACCCCTTTTCTCATCTTTATTTCTTTCTTCTTCTCTTTCAACCTTTTACTCACCTTCCACAACTCTCGATCCTGCATATATTTTCTCTTTTTCTCTGCACATCCACGTTCACTCATGCCACTCTCATTCTATCAAGTTTTTCAGACTATCCAGGTAAAGATTTTTGTGAACTTTCAAATTTTTAGATGGTCATGCCTTGAACTGAAACTGTGAAATGTTCAGTGGAACTATGGCACTGATGAACATGCAGAGCCTTTCGAACTTTTTGTCTGTTGGTTTATGAATATGCCGTATCTTTTGAATAAAAAAAGAAAGAAGGGGAAGGAGGAGAATTGCTCAAGTGAGCAAATGTAACAACATGATTTTTTTTATGATCCTAACAATTATGTTATACCTTTTTTTAATATATGAAATGAAAGCTTAATGCTGTTTTATTCTATTCTATTCTATTCTGTCTTGATTATGAGTGCTCAGTAAACCGTGATTGTGTCCTCTGCTGGTAGGCTGGTGTAATGACAGAAATGCGACGTTCATACTGAACATCATGAACTTTTAACAGTGTCTTGCCGCAACCGCAGTTTACAGAGAGACAAATGCAGGAGAAATAATACATGGCTGTCTGGTTCTCTTTTACTCTTAGTTAAGAGCAAACAGATCATTATGTGCATGTTTGTAGAGGTTTAGTAAATTTGGCAGGCGCTGTGTGTCTGAGTTTAAGTTTGTATATTTGATGAGGCAAGATTGGTCTAAATCCAGTTGTTTCTGCATGTAAATGATAACATGTATGTTAAATTAATCTTCTCAAGAATCTATAAGTAATAATAAAAAAATACATCAGCTAGATCTAAATTCCTTGTGCACCTGCCATTTGCCAGATGAAAAGTAGAGGATATAGATGAGGATCGTTAAAGAAGCTTCTGATTTGTTAAGAAAAAAACTTGTTTATGGCATTGCTTTTGATGAATTGTGAGTATGTTTTGTAAAAAAAGATTTAAAAAATGACCAGTCTGACCTGGCTGGCAAGGTTTTGCAATGGCAATTGATTCACCTTTACCTTACCTTCCTTTCATGGCTTTTACCTCTGAATTTTTCCCTCTTGCAAGGACATTTTTTGTTGCTTGAGTGCATCCAGAACATCCCTTCTAAAATTACACATGAAATGTTTTTATTTGTTTTGGAGTTGCTTGCTACTGACCTGCTCCTATGTGTGTAGATTAATGTTGTTGCTGCTAAACACATCAGTCATGCCTCTATACTAAGATTTAAGCATCATTTATTTGCAAATTGCAGATAACAGTTATACTAATAGCGCCTCTCAAGCATTCATTTGAGCTCCATCAATTTGAACAGCCTCCTGTCATAGACTGAGGTGTTGGCACCGTCCTGAGATAGTCATTAAGTGATTTCTCCATTTAAAGTATTTGATGTGTGTGATTTTGTGTTTCCTCTTTATATTTTTTCCCTTTTTCTTTATCTAGTAACCATTATGATACAATCCACCCACAATGCTCATTGTCATCATTATGATTGATTTATAGACTGAGATTTTTCATCTTCTCTGTAGACTTATCGTTCTTATTTCAATGCTTCAGCAATCTCAGCTCCAGCTACAGATTAATTTTTTTATTTACCATATGTAACAGATGCAACAGGAATTATTTATTGTTGCAAAATATAATTTACTACAATAGACTGTACAAGAATAAACTCTCTATAGGTCAATAATAATGCACACTCTACAAGATAACTCAGTAGGTATTGAATGATAGATTTGAGTGTGATTTTTAAGGGATGATTTTACTCTTCAGTGATTGGCCATGCCCTATCAATCGTATAGATGAGGGGGTGGAGCAGACCATTGCTGCTTGACAATTGCTGTAAGTCATTAGTATTGGTGCTGTCACCAAGGAAACCCTCGATCACATCAGCCAGTGCATAGTAATAAAATAGAGTTGAATGAGTCGGAAATATCACTGTTTGGACATGGGTGCGTTTATATGGGATCAAATTGGAGAGACTGTATAAGGTGTTTAACATTATAGTGTTTAACAATTTGGTGTTTCAAGTTATTCAAACAATTTGTGTGTATTATTGTACACTACCGTTCAAAAGTTTTGGATCAGTAAAATTATTTTAAAGAGGTAAATACTTTTATTAATCAAGGATGCATTAGATTTATCAAAAGTGACAGTATAGACATTTATATAAAAAATAATTTCCATTTCAAATAACTGCTGTTCTTTTGAGCTTTCTATTCATCAAAAAATCCTGGAAAGAATGTATCACTGTTTCAACAAAAAATATTAAGCATCACAACTGTTAATAATAATAATAATAAGAAGAAGAAGAAATGTTTCTTCTGCAGCAAATTATATTAGATTAGATTAGATTGACGGATTGTGCAATGCTGAAGACTGGAGTAATGATGCTGAAAATTCAGCTTTGCCCTTAAATAATTTATATATATATATATATATATATATATATATATATATATATATAAAACATATTTTAAATTTAAACTGAAAATATTTCACAACATTACTGTTTTTACTGTATTTTGATCAAATAAATGCAGCCTTAGTGAGCATAAGCCACTTTCAAAAATGTAAAAAAAAAATATTTTTTTACAGACACCAAACTGTTTTATTTTGCACTACTTGACAGTGTGCAGGATTTGTTTTCTTTATCCATTATTATCAGCGTTGAAAACAGTTGTGCTACTCAAATGTTTTGTGGATATTGTCATACATTCTTCTGGATTGAAAGTTCAAAAATATTTATTTGAAATAAAATAATTTGTACATTAATATTATTAAACAGTGATATAATAAAACAGGGCTCAACACTGATTTTTCTACTGGCCTGGTTGGGACAGTGGTTCAAATTTTTACATGCTGTGCCAATATTTTCACTGGCCCTGCCACAAAAAAAAAAAATAATAATAATAATAGTTGTTGTAGTTGTTTTTGACCCATGTTACATTGGATTATAATAATCCAATGCAACAGCGATAGCAGATGGTAAATTAGGCGCAGTCACTTTAAGAGACAATGCATGGATGAATATAATGATACACATCTGATTTCTTTCTCAGCTGTTTAACTTCACTTAAAGACATAACTAACTGTTTTCGAGGATACTCAAAGCAATACATACTTTTGTATGTATTTGTCCGTTCAAGCGCAATAAGACGCTTCTTTCAGTTTTCCCTCTACCTAAAATCCCATATCCCTCTTTTTTGTTTCTGTCTATCTCATCAGTCTTAGTGAGCATAAGCCACTTTCAAAAATGTAAAAAAAAGTGACAGACACCAAACTGTTTTATTTTATATTAATGACATCTTACAGGTAGGGGGTCATCTTATCTTATTATTAGGATGATTTTGTGCTAAATTTGCTCATGTTTGCCTTTATTTCCTATTTTTTTTATAATTTGGATATCCTGTACAGTACATGCTAAACCCATTTCTATATATTAACATATGGCATGTTATCCCATCAAATGACTCTCTGGAGTAATTGTTGTAAGACTGCTGTAAGTTTGTCTGTAATTGCCTTTCACAAGGCACTGTGTAAATACGGCACTTGTGGGAGAAAACAACATCCTGTTGGGCATAGTTAACTGATGATTGAGTACTTGCACTAGAAATTTAATTTATGTAGAATGAACAATATCTGAGCCAAAGGCAAAAGCTAAATCTATGATTTGAATGACAAGCTAATGGTCACAGTTTGTAAAGTGCTTTTCTTGCAGACTCGCAAATGATGCATCTCATATTGTGGGACTGTGAGGATCGTATCAAAAAGACCTGGAGAGCTTGAGTGATTGACATACCAGCTGCATGGTGCAGTCAGGCAGTCAGACCATGGAGCATCATGCTCATTTCGCTGTCTCTGTGAAGGTGGAAAAAGACACACGGACATACTTTGTGACTTATCAAGAGCCCCTTACATTGCTGTGACAGGCTCTGACATGCGTCTCTCCCCTGAAGCTCATTCAAACTGACCATTTACCCTGCCTCCCTCAGCACCGCGGTCATCACATGTAGCACGTATCCCATGCTGTTATCTGGCTATTGCATTCTGACTGGCTAAAGGTGGGCTTTACATCTACAGTTCTAAGTGAAGTGAGTAGTCTGCGTGAGCCAGGGAAGTGAAGTAGAACATTTTAAATGCAAGATAACTTAGAATAGACTATGCACAGGCTATTGTTTTGCATTTTTCGTTTTGTGCTTTCCAAATGTGCTTTTCTGGGCAATGATTCAATGCTGACTAAATGGCTGAAAGCTTTTTGGTGTTAAATGTGTGTACATTTTACATGTGTTGTCTATTTTATATAAACACGACAGTTTCGGTTAGATTTTTTTTCATGTCTTCGTAAGTTGCTTATGCTCACAAAGGCTGCTTTTATTTGATCAAAAATATAGTAAAAACACTATTATTCTGAAATATTATTAAAAATAACTGTAAAATAAATGTTTTCCATTTAAATATATTTTAAAATGTTATTTATTTCTGTAATGGCAAAGCGTTAACTCTAGTCTTCAGTGTCACATGATCCTTTAGAAATCATTCTAATTTGCTGATTTGGTGCATTTGGTGCTGATTTGGAACATATGTTATTATTATCAGCAATTGATAGGTGCATAGGAGACAATGACCTTATCTTGGAAGATAACCGATGAAGGTCATGCGACCGAAACGTTGTTATTAAACATATTTTGATACTTTTTGCACTAATTGACAGTGTGCAGGATTTGTTTTCTTTATCCATTATTATCAGCGTTGAAAACAGTTGTGCTACTCAAATGTTTTGTGGATATTGTCATAACTGTTTTCGAGGATACTCGAAACAATACATACTTTTGTATGTATTTGTCCGTTCAAGCGCAATAAGATGCTGAAAGAAATGTAATATGGGGCTCGCGCATTGTCTGAGACACACAGAACATAGCGCGTGAGTGCTGAATGGAGTTGTCTTTTGTGTCCTCTTGTGCTTGAATGCTTTAAAATTGCTTGAATGTTTAAATTAGCAAGGCTAAACACGTGCAGAAGATAAACTTTTGTGACGATGCAGCAGTGGCCCGATCAGGCCAGTGACAAATCTGTGAAATGTATTTCACACCGGCCCCGGGCCATCAGGAAGTCCTTATTGTCGAGCCCTGTAAAAAAAAAAAAAACACACGCACAACATTTTGAACCCCACTGTATCTGTATTTTTCTTTCAGTTTTCCCTCTACCTAAAATCCCATATCCTTCTTTTTTGTTTCTGTCTTTCGCACATCTTCACACATGCATGCACTGTTTAGTTTGCTCCACCAGTATAAATGAAAAGATCTCTGCTTGTTCTCGGTGGAGCGGTATCCTGGGAAAGACAGCATGAGCCTCAACCATGTTAAAGACATATTTCTTGGACAAATATGCAGGATAAATAAAAGATTTGTATTCATTTGAGAATGTGAATAAGATGCTTTATATATACTGTGTATATACAGTGGTGTGAAAAAGTGTTGGCCCCCTTCCTGATTTCTTATTTTTTTGCATGTTTGTCACACTTTAATGTTTCAGATCATCTAACAAATTTAAATATTACACAAAGATAATGCAAGTAAATACAAAATGCAGTTTTTAAATGATGATTTCATTTATTAAGGGAAAAAAGCTGTCCAAACCTACGTGGCCCTACGTGAAAAATTAATTGCCCCCTCCTGTTAAATCATGAAATAACTGCAATTAACCACATTATTTTAGAAAGCTGAGTTTCAGAAAATCCTGAAGGAGAATGTCCGGCCATCAGTTTGTGACCTCAAGCTCAAGCGCCCTTGGGTTATGTAGCAGGATAATGATCCCAAACACACCAGCAAGTCCACTTCTCAATGTCTCAAGAAAAACTAAATTAAGGTTTTGGAGTGGCCAAATCAAAGTCCGGACATAAATCCGATTGAGATGCTTAAACAGTCCATTCATGCTCGAAAACCCTCCAATGTGGCTGAATTAAAACAATTCTGCAAAGAAGAGTGGGCCAAAATTCCTCCACAGCGATATGAAAGACTCATTGCCAGTTATCGCAAACACTTGATTGCAGTTGTTGCTGCAAAGCGTGGCACAACCAGTTATTAGATTTAGGGGGCAATTACTTTTTCACGTAGGGCCAGGCAGGTTTGGACAGCTTTTTTCCCTTAATAAAACAAATAATCATTTAAAAACTGCATTTTGTATTTACTTGCATTATCTTTGTGTAATATTAAAATTAGTTTGATGATCTGAATCTTTTAAGTGTGACAAATATGCAAAAAATAAAAAAAAACAGGAAGGGGGCAAAAACCTTTTCACACCACTGTATATCTAAACCATGAATTCTGCACTCTATCAGAAAATCCTGAAGGAGAATGTCCGGCCATCAGTTTGTGACCTCAAGCTCAAGTGCACTTGGGTTATGTAGCAGGACAATGATCCCAAACACACCAGCAAGTCCATCTCTGAATGGCTCAAGAAAAACTCAATTAAGGTTTTGGAGTGGCCAAATCAAAGTCCGGACTTGAATCCGATTGAGATGCTTAAACAGTCCATTCATGCTCGAAAACCCTCCAATGTGGCTGAATTAAAACAATTCTGCAAAGAAGAGTGGGCCAAAATTCCACCACAACGATGTGAAAGACGATATTGTCAGTCATCGCAAACACTTGATTGCAGTTGTTGCTGCAAAGCGTGGCACAACCAGTTATTAGATTTAGGGGGCAATTACTTTTTCACGTAGGGCCAGGCAGGTTTGGACAGCTTTTTTTCCCTTAATAAAATAAATAATCATTTAAAAACTGCATTTTGTATTTACTTGCATTATCTTTGTGTAATATTAAAATTTGTTTGATGATCTGAATCTTTTAAGTGTGACAAATATGCAAAAAATAAAAAAACAGGAAGTCGGCCAACACTTTTTCACACCACTGTATATATATATATATATATATATATATATACGCAATCCTTTTTTTCTGTATCCACAGTTCTATATGGTGTTGATGTGGCCGCTATAGTGTTTGTATTATGTTGTGAGTGTGGTTTCTGGATGGTTGTTTACTGACCAAGGTCTCTTTGATATCCCAGCAACATAGATGTTTTGTCCGCTTGCTTTAGCAAGCACCACTAATCACGTTCATACGTCCATTTCAGTTTGTGCGACAGCTCATGAGACGACGGCACATGCTTACAAAGTAAATAGCTTCATTGATTATAATGGGAACACTTATCTTGGCACGTCGCTAGTTTTGTCGCATCATGACGCTCGCTTAAAGTGACACAGAATCACAGCACTGAGCATTAAACAACTTTCCACTGCAATTTATCAAAACATATTCAGTCACAGCATACAAGTAGGTCTATAATAACTGGAGAAAAATTTTAACATTTCCATGTATCTCAATGGCAGTTATGTTAACCTAATAGTTATTGTGATATAGGCTTGATGACTTTGCTGTAATGTGTATTAGTGTTTTTTTCCCCCTACTCATGTATTTTACAGATAACAAGCTCATCCCTTAGGGAGACAGTATAATTATTTATCATTATATAATACTAGCCAAAATGTGCCTTTGCACTGAAATAGACTGTGTTATTGTGAGTTTTTCGTTGGAGTTGCAGTACTTGATTCAACACTCTTGCATTTTCAACAGAGATTTGCATTTCATCATGCCATTTTCTGTATCTCTAGCTTCAGTGAGCACCACATAAATATGAAGAACCGAAAACACTGTAAACAGGTTTTACACCAAAAAGCTCTCAACCATTTAGTCAGCATTGAATCGTTGCCCAGAAAAACGACAGATGCACAACAATAGTCCTTACATAGTCTGTTCTGTCGCTTTATTACTTCTTATGGTCACGACTCAGTCCTGTATTTGTTCTTCATGTGTCCTTGCTAAGTAAAGCTTCAAACTAAACAAGTAAAACTTCAAACAAAATATTATGACTGTTTAACTGTTTTCTAACTGTTTATATATATATATATATATATATTAAAATGTAATTTATTCCTGTGATGGTAAAGCTGAATTTTCAGCATCATTGCTCCAGTCTTCAGCAGTGGTGGCTGGTGAAAAAATTTCTAGGTGGGCACCACATCCAACAGTTTTAGCATACATCCCGGTATATGATCTCTCTCAGTATAACAAAAGGAAAAGTATTAAGAATTAAAACATTTTAAATAAAGATTATTGTTTTACCAAGTTCAAGATTGAGGATGATTCCCACAAAACTATATTTTCTGCAAGCTTTTTTCAAGATAAATAAAAAAAAAATTAAATTTTCATTAACCACAATTTATGTATACAGTGCAACAGCAAAAAATTTTCCCATCCCATGACCACCCTCCACATGCTAGCAATGTTACAGTTTGTTTAATTAGTTTGCCAAGCGTACAGCATTTCAACGGCTGCTATGTTGGGGGAGTTCATGCTAAGTAAGCAGAATGTGGGCGTCGTTAGTGCAAATGATCCTTCATGCATACAGATCTTGCTGCAATTCTCATTCTTAATGACTTGCATCGGTAACAAGCAGACAGTGCTAACTATGGCCTCTCTGGCCTTTATCATGCCTAGTGACCCCTTCATTCAAACAAACAATTCCCTTCCGCAGTGTCGAGGGACAGTGCTGTAATAATGACAAATGCACACTGGCAATTTGAATCGATTAAACTGTGTTGATGTTTGACGGCCATAAAAGCCATCTAACTGGTGAACCGTGTCTTCATCTTGTTTCGCTCAATCTATTTCATCTGAGTTGGTGTGCTGAGTGGACGACTGCATTTGTTTGTCAGCTGTCATTGAAATTGATAAGCTCTCAGCATGGGTTATAAAGAGCTCACGCTTTACCGTCACACAACAATAGCTATACATCTACAGTGGCTTGTTTACGCTAGTCAGTGCCCATATCTAAGTACACAATCATGAGAACTTGTTCATTTCACAGCTGGATCCTGATGTTCTTGCAGTGTCTTATGGTACAGCTAAAAATAACTGAACAGCATGCAAAATGTTAAGGTGATTCCTGCTGTACTGCAATAGAGATAAAAACAAAGACACCCTTGATTCAGTACGTAAACTACTATGACAGCTGTGCAGGGTTCTCAGACAATGGAAAGCCGGAGTAGAAAGCAAATATGGCTGGAATATTTTTGTACATGCATCTTATTTATACATTACAATTGAAAAGTTTGGGGTCGGTAAGAATTGTAATATTTTCGAAATAAATCTCTTTTGCTCACCAAGTTGTCATTTATTTGTGGAAAAAATATAGTAAAAACAGTAGTGAAACATTAATACAATATAAACGGTTTTCTATTTTTAATGTATTTTAAAATGTAATTTATTTCTCTTAATGCAAAGCTTAATATATTTGTATATATTTGTGAAATGTTCTTTACTGACACTTTTTATCAATTTGATGCATCCTTGCTTAATAAATTACAAAGTACAACTTTTGAACGGTAGTCTATTGGCGCTTTTCCACTGCGTGGTACGACTCGGCTTGGCACGGCTCAGTACGGTACGACACGGCACGGCTCGGCTCGGTTTGCGTTTCCACTGCAGTTCAGTACCGCTTTAGAGTGGTCGGGATTATTCACATGTCATTATAGTTGTGCCGCCTCTATTGCCGCGACTCGTGAAAAACTTTTTCATTCCAAGTCGCCCCATCAAGCTCTCGCTGGATCTGCTCCTCTGCTATCAACGAGAGGAACGTCTGTACTTCCTCAACAGACAACGAAAAAAGGTGCACTTGTTCAAAACAGTTGCGTTCGATCCTTCACTGGCTGTGCTGATTTAAATCTAGCGGTTCTGTTGTGTTTGTGTCGCAAGTTCAGTGACGCAGGTAGTGACGAGTCTCTCCGGCCAGTCCGTGATCAGCAGAGTTTACACATCACGTTTTGGTAACGGTACGGTTCACGTGGAACCTCAACCGAGGTGGTACTAAAAAAAGTACCAGGTACCAGGTACTGTACCCAGTGGAAAACCCCCCAAAAGTGAACCGTACCGAGCCGTACCATGCAGTGGAAAAGCGCCATAAGTGGGCATGTTACATATAAGCATTCAATTATCTTTTGCTTCCCAAAGGCAAGTTTGTCATCAATGCATGTGGTGCAGGAGGAAAATGAGACTCAATTCAATAGTTTGTTATCTCCTCTAATATGGTACATTCAAGAAAACTTTAGAACTTTAGTTTCCTGTCCTTATGAAATTTGTAACAATAAATACATCTGCATGGGCAAGTATTTGTCAAGCTGAGCAGGAAATGTTGTGTCAGTGTGGTGTGATGAAGTCCAGAAAGATTTCAGAAGTGGCCTATCCTTAATCTCAGATATCCAGCCAGAAATGTTTTTGGCATCTCCGATTATGTTTGATTTAGTGATATTGTCTCCTCTAATGAGACAGACTGTTGTGTTTGACTGCTCACTTTTCAGCACTACAATCTCTACTTTCTGACTTTTATAGGAACTACTCTTGAGAGGGACAGTTCACCCTAAATTAAATATCTGTTACTTTGTATGTTGTTACGAACCTCTATGCTGTATTTTCCCTCACGGAATACAAAACAAATGACATTTTAAAGAATATTCATGTAAATCAGGGGTGCCCCTGTTTCTGGATCAGTTTCTGTTCAGTGCCAACCCTGCTTCAACACAACCTGTCTGTAATTATCATGTTTCTGAAGATCTTATTTAGCTGGTTCATGTTTGATTAGGCTTTTGATTTAAACTTTGCAGGAATGTAGATATCAGGGATCTTTTCTGTACAGTGGCGACTCATAGTGACATGCTATAAAGCTCAAAATAAAGTAGTTAGTTTGATATATTCAAGGGTTTCTCAAGCGTCTGATGAACTCAACTCCTCTGCAGTGCTCAAATCAAATATGGTGCACATTTGACATCTTGATTTTTAATTAGACATTTGAAAACCATAGTGTTTGATGTTTGATGATGCCCAGCCTATATGCCATTTTCCAATTATCTTTTTCTTTCTTTTTTGGGGTTGGGCTATTCCTAAGTGCATAAGAAAAAAAAATCTTATCCCTTTTCCACCCTAAAGGTAAGTGGCATGATATCAACTCAAATGATTTTGGTGATAAATATGGCGGCCTTGATGATGGTAATAGAGCATGTAATTAACTTAGCGTTCTGTGACAGTGACATTGTCCAAATTAGTGCTGTATGCAAGACAGAGTGAAAACCTAGAATTTAAAGCGTGTTTAAGTGGTGGCACAACATTACGAGTCACTGAGAGGAAGTCTTTTTTAACCGAACACAGATCTTAATGTAATGAAGCTGAGGGTTCATTAAAGCCAGGCTCACACTACAGGAGTTTTAGGCCAATTTATCCCAGATTTTTCAGTCGGTTCCGATGTTCTCGGTGGATTATCTGGTAATGTGAGGTGTTTACAGATTGAATCTTGCATCTCCTGATCTGCTCACACACAAATCGGGGTTGCCTTGATCATATCAAATATGTTTGATATAATACGTTTTAAATCAGGATGGTAACGGCTCAGTACTTTCACAATAGCCAATATGCATCCACAAAACAAGCTGCAGTACAGGTCCGTTTGCTAGTAGAGAAGGAGGAAAATGCTTGTGGAAGTTTTGCAATAACACGATTGTCTGTGTAATGTGTCAAAAACATACCACAACCGCAAAGACAAAGAGAAGCGCTGGGGTAAAATCGCCTCCGTTTTGAACATACCGGGAGAATGTTCGAAATCTGCTAACACTAGTATACATATGTAAACATTAGTTGCTGAAATGTCATTGACGATCTGCTGTGTGAGATCATGTGAGGTGCTTTCTCTTTCATAGTCTTAATAATATCTTTTAGTGATGCACCACAATTTTTTTAATCTTGTAGTGTGTGCATGTTTAAGATTTGAGGGAAGAAAGTCTGCTAAGATTCTCCTTAAGTGTTTCGGCAACCAGATTTCATAATCGGTTAGGATTTTAAAACTCCTATAGTCTGAGCCTGGCTTAAAGCATTTAGCTGTCTGATGAGTCAGTATGTATTTGTGCTCTCTTAGTCTTTAGTTTAGTGTAAGGTGCATCAAAATGAGCACTAAACAGCAGGTAGGCCTATACTTACCTGCACAGCTGTTTTAACAGAACAATGTATTGGCTCTCACTGTATGTGTTGTGTTTCTTAGGGATTTGCCTGAAGCCAACTATCTTACTCTGTTTGTCTAAGAAATTTTAACTCAAAAGTTTAACATTAATCTAAGATGCTATATCATACATATTTTTTACTTTTTGAAATGACTATTAATGTTTTAAATCATAAGTTAAAATGTTATGTAATCATATTTTTTAAATAAATTTTTTTTAAAAGAAAATGAAATGTATTTAAGAATGAAATACTGATAACATTCAAATTTAAATATATATAATATTATATATATATATATATATATATATAATTTTTTATGTTTTTATTTAACACAACTGATTCTTACATGGACAAAGATGCTGTGCAACCTTATTTTTAACAACATTCTTAATCCAGTAGCCAACTGTATAATATATTTGAAATGTTTGTTGGAGTTTGTTGGGGCAGTGAGAACCAGCCTTAATAAGTTTTAAAAATAAAAATGCAGCCTATAGTGACCCAAAATGTGATTCAATATTTCAGATATTTCATGCTGCCAGCTTTGTACAGCACCTCTGACTCTGCTCTTTTGTGATTGTATGTATGTGGGTGTGTGTCAGGGGTTTAATTTTGTTGTGCCTCTGTGTGTTCTTGAGATGCAGTGCTGACAGTTGTGTTTGGAGGCTTAAATTACAGCTGTTGAAGTGAGTTCACAGCAGGATGGTGGTTTTCCATTCAAGTCTTGTTAGATAATGCTCAACACGAGGATTTGTAGAAAGAGGCTTTTAAAATGATCCCACTGACTCCATGCATATGAAACAAGCAGTAAACAAAACACCCCATGAGCCTTGACTCTCATTACTGGAAAAAGCCATCACACAATGACATGAAGGGGACACTGAAATCACACAGTTAGAGAAAAGAAACACTGTTTTGTAAAGCAACTAGGGGAATGCAGACTCCAGGTACCACCTCGTTTCTCGATCTTTGCATGAGTGCGTCTGAAATGGCGCATGGACGAGTCCGCTCATGCTCGTGAAGTGTGCCACTCATGAACACAATAAACCAGGCAGGAGGAGTCTAAGTGCCAGACTTCTGCCCTGCAGTGCATTGATCCACATTCTGTGCTCAAGCCCTCAGAAGACTCTCAGCCCATTGAGGAAAGCTTTCGTATTGTAATTGTGCAGCTGATATATTTTCCAACCCCTGTCCCACTTCTCCTACACACCGGCGAAGAGGCCAGACTTTGCATTTAACAAGCCACTCAGCCTGGCTTTGTTCTGAAAAAACAGCCACGCTTAAGCCATTTTCAGCCCCCTCTCTCTCTTTTCAGCAGGCCAGAATGGGTTCTTTTTCAGGCAATTACCTCGACTGCCTATCAGCTAGCGGTAATAGAGCGGGGTTCTTTGCTGATTAAAACATGGGGCGGTGAGAAACTGTCAGGTGATGCATTAAAGATCTCAGTAGGGATGTACTGAATAAGTGTTAAATGTGTGTGTGCCCATGTGCAAGCAGGCCATGTGTCAAATCTATCTGGTGCTTTTTTTGAGGAAAAAAAGACAAAGTAGAAAGAAACAGGAGAGAAGGTTGAAAAAGGACAAAACATTTCTGTTTACACAGCCCCTAGTTTACCGTTACTTAAGTTTTACTTCACTGTCTAGCATGAAATTGGACATGATAACTCTTATTCCAGACCGTATCAGGAAAATAACAAAATAAGTTAGGATTAGATCCATGCATACGAGTGATGTGAAGAGAGGAAGTGCGTGATCTGGCATATATCAGGTGGAGAATTGGAAAATATTTTCCCTGTGGTTGGTTTAAATGACAGCTATGTAAATGTTTCTCCAGTCTCTCATTCATACATACATTCTCTGGTAATTTAAACACCATAGTTACTTTGGTGGGGGCTTAGGTAAATTTTAGAGAAAATAAATATGATAAAAAAAAAATAACTATCAAAATACACGTTCAAATATATTTAAAATTATTATTTTATTTTTTTGTATGTGTGTTTACTAAATCCAGGGCTAGTGGGTGAAAGGTGGTGATGATTATAGGGGTCCCCGGCGTTTTTCAACCGACAGCCCGAGGCCAGCATAAAAGTTTTAAGCCTTGTTTAAGCTAACAAGAGCTAATCAATATTTAATTTATACAGTGAAGACTATGCAATGCTATTTTACATCTGATTATTCAGTTTCTGTACCTGAATACCTACAAACCTGAAAAAAAA
>NW_015505710.1:557358-559737 GCF_001515645.1 Sinocyclocheilus grahami | reverse complement strand
TTTTTTTTTTTACTTAGTACAAAGTAAATGTTCTCCAGATAATATTATAGTAATTTGTTTAGGCTTTATGCAATCACAAACAAAAGCTTTTGGGTCATTTTGTTTAAAAAACCCTGTCTTGACATTCAGGCGTAGCAGAGTGCAAGACAGTAAACAGCAGTAAGATTCAGGAAGTGAGCTGAATATACAAGATCCAAAGAAACCAATTTATGAGTGTTTGTGAATGTTGCCGTTGGAGATTCCCAGCTTTCAGCCACCTTAAACCTTCAGCGATAGCCTCTCAATAATGTATGATCTCATGACTCCTGCCTACTTCTCAAGGACAGCTCAGCCATTTTGATTCTGCATCACGTTGCTCTTAACATAAAGTGTAACGACATGGCCCATTTATAATGCATACTGTACACAAGATCTATTTAGATGCATCTTAAGAGCTGTGCACTTGCAGACGACCAAATTGAGTGCATTTTTGTACTCTCACACTGTACAATCTGCCTTTGTCAGATTGTTTGTTCAAGCTTGTATCTGTTGTCATGCTTCGATACATGTTTCGAGAGGACTAATATGTTTTTTTCCCCAGTTCTTTGTGGTTTATATTGGATTTTTTAAGGTAAACAGTATTGTGAGACTGAGTCAGAGGAAATGGGTTGCAGCTTTTCACAGACGACAGAAGCGATAGCAGCACTCATCTCAAACCTGACGTTGTCTCCTTTATTCTGGAGTGATGTCATCCAACTAGAACATATCTGAGTCAGGCATCACAGTCTCTCCTAAGATGTTTACCTCAGGCTGACAACCTGATGTCTGCTCAACTCAAAAAGCAAGTTTTATTTTTCCTCCTCTTCTTTTTTCTTTTCTATAAATTCATCTGTATGTATTTCCGTTTATCTTAATGGCAGTTACTCAATATAGCACAGACCTCCCGGAAATATGCAATTTAAACATGAAAAATAAAGCTTTAAAAAAAACTAAATAAAAAATAATATAAATATAGTAAAAATATAATAAAAAATAATATCAATAAATAACATGCTTTTTAGAGTCATCCAAAAATAATCTGACTGGCAGAGCATCTAAAACTAAATATTGAAATGTTGTTTGGCAAAAAAACTACATATTTTGAATGAGAAAACTTTTGAATGGTTGTCAATAAAGAAAGGGTGCTTTTCCCCCATCGTACAATGATAGTTACAACATCTAACAGCAGAGGGTAACTAGGTGGTGCTAACCAGCTAAATATGTCTATATATTGGTAAAGTTTCACAGTTTGGAGCTGAGCTATAG
Organism: Sinocyclocheilus grahami; assembly: GCF_001515645.1. Lineage (NCBI taxonomy): Eukaryota > Metazoa > Chordata > Actinopteri > Cypriniformes > Cyprinidae > Sinocyclocheilus > Sinocyclocheilus grahami. Next base: position 558,453 of record NW_015505710.1, on the reverse strand, counting down.
CATTCAACAACAATTTATGAAGCCTATGTAAGCTGCAGCCATATTGTTCAGAAAATCTCCTGCTGAGTTTGAGAGCTTATTCAGCAGGAAAGTTCATTGCAACCATCTATAGTGTGCAGCACATGCTAAATAGAAGTTTTCTATGGGGATTCGCTGCCTTTTTTCTAAGAAATAAAGATGCATAACCACCCAGAACACTAATCTTGCATCAGTATCAATTGAAACACCAGATTCAGCATTTCACATCGCTTGTATTAGAATGCAAATCTGTGAATAATAAATGCACACATTGCCAAACATTTGAATCTGAGAGCGGAACCGTATTAAAACATTGTCATAATGCGACGTTATGTATCAGATGTTTCATGGAAGAGTGAAATTTGACATTTAGAAGTGTTTATTTGTTTTAAATACTTAGTGTTGTCCTTCATGCTTGTGGGAGTTTTTGTGCTTGTGTACTTGCAGATGCGTAATATATGTTCAGCTTCATCATGTTATTGTGTTGTTAATGCGTTTATGCCTCTGTCACATGTTCTTGAGTTTGACATCCTTGCTATTAATGCAATTACACTAAATTAATTTTATAAAACATCATAGCAATTTGCCATATTGCGGTGTTAAATTGCTCTGACTCACCAGGTCATTATGCATTATATTGAGCTTAGCAAGAAACTTTTGCGTCATGACAGCTGCCATTTAATGAAGGTTGTGGTTGCAGGTTTTTGGTATAAGTGGTATAAGTGTTCAGGTACTCTTCTTAATTTTCCTTCATCTTTCCTTGATGCAGTGCATTTCAACATCTAATTTAGTGTGTGATATTAACAGACATGGAGCGTGTGCCTAGGACAAAGGAAAGGAATCCTAATTATACCATTTACAGTGGGCAGGACTAACCATGTCCTCATAGCAAATCCAGCTTGCAACGAATCACATCTATATATAGTGCCTATGGAGGAACAAGCTTTAACACACTGACCAACTGCTGTTAATGCCATCTGTGGATGCGTGAGTGAGAGTCTATGTGGGAGAGAGGTTGAGATGCTACAATTATATATATATGTATATATACAGTGGGGAAAAAAAGTATTTAGTCAG
>NW_015505710.1:544039-554986 GCF_001515645.1 Sinocyclocheilus grahami | reverse complement strand
GTTATTTGCAGAATTATCTTCTTTATGTGGGTTGTGCATCGGCACTGCTTCTCAGCGTGGTGCTAGCCAGGACACCTTCTTTATGTGACGTAATGACGCAAAAACGAACTACCCGTACCACTCAAATTGTAAAACATCATTATAAGCTTACCTTTGTGAATCGTGTTGAAGTAAGGAGATCTTTTTTGAACACTGATTGGTTACGTACTTACTCAATAATTGATTTTGGATCATTTTTAACCAAAAAAAGTTACATAATGCAGATTTAATTCACTTTACAAGTCATTTCAACTTAAATTATATTAAATTGAATCTCATATAACTTGGTTGAAATTGGTTAAATAATTTCAGTTAAAGTAAAGAAAAAAAACATGTTTACTTGTATCAGTTTTACAGTAATGCAGTATATATTATGTAAGCTGTTAGGGACTCTCCTGCTAGCACTGGCTCTGTGTGTGTCTGAGGTCACATCCATTCAGTGGTTTTTCCAGGTGGATCTACATGTTTCAGTCTCTTAGATCAAACTGTGTTTATGCCAGTAGCCATCTGCTCTCCCCTTTCCTGTTTTCTCTTTCCATCTGCAGGCCTTTTATCACCTCCTCATTTGGCCAATTCATTATTTGTGGTTTGTTAATTCTACCCTGTTGATCCAATTCAAGAGTTTAACATTTAATTTAAAGTTTGAAAGGTTTAATGTTCTTGTCAGAATTTCTTAAATATCTGTGTTTGAGAAACTGAAGACAAAATACAGACAAACAAGCTTTTAAATAATAAATGAAGTGTGTCTTTTTGATGGAAATGTCTGTAACTTCTATTAGCAGTTCTGTTTATATTCTATGATAAATCTCACATTAAACCAGTGAAACCTGATATAACTCGTGTTTCATGTAATAGCTCGTCAGATATTATCTATGCTAACATTTTTTAGCATACATGAAGACATCCAAAGAAATATCTGCTTACTATTAATTTATTTAATCCCCTCATAAGTCATCACAGAGGTGAATAAAACTACAATGCAAATATTTTTTTCAATATTGATGCCCAAACACTCCGCAGCTCCTTGTGTCTGGGTTTGCATGATAAGTGATAGTTAGGCAGCATATGTTTGTGTGTGTTTGTGCCAGGTGATCTCATACGTGAAGTGTGCACATCCATTTTTGTACGTTTGGATAGACACATCTAGATAAACATGTTTGATTGACAGTACTGTATCTAAAATAAAACATTTTTATGTTATGTTCAGTTACAGTAGATATGTACAAGTTTGCAAATCCTCTGAAGATTGGTCAATATTTATGAGAGGGTTATGCCGCTGAGCTCAGTACCCAAAACACAGTCACATAGCAGGACTCTCATTTATCAGTAAATGAACATTTGTTTTCAAATTAAATGCAGATGGAACTAATATAAGTAATTTGCAGTCTTTGTGTGCTGAATTTCATTGCCATCAAATATCAACAAGTGCAAAACCTATGTTCTCATTTTTATTTTTTTTGTAAATTATTTTTATTCAGCAAGGACACATTTAATCAAAAGTGACGGCAAAGACATCCTGAAAAAATTATATCTCAGTTTCCACCAAAATATTATGCAGAACAACTGTTTTCAACATTGATAATAATAAGAAATGTTTCTTGAGCACCAAATCAGCATGTTAGAATAATTTCTGAAGGATCATGAGACACTGAAAACTGGTGTAATGGTGCTGAAAATTCAGCTTTGCATCACAGGAATAAATTACACTCTAAAATAAAAAAGTGTCATTTTAAATTGTATTACTATTTTGCAATATTACAGCTTTTACTGTATTTCTGATCAAATAAATGCATCCTTGGTAAGCAAAATAAACTTCTCTCAAAAAACATTCAAAAAGCATCTCCAAGCTTGTGAATGGTAGTGTAAATGTTATGGCATTGACCATAACAAAATAAACACCAGTACTAATTTAATGGATTTGTAAAGATTTGTATGTGAAGTTACTACATGTAACAATATATTTTTACAAAATTATACTTTTCATACAAATACCTTTTAAAAAAGATCAGGTGAGAGAGAGAGAGAGAGAGAGAGAGAGAGGGGGAGAAAAGAGATGAGGAAGAAAACAACTCTGTTGTAGAACAACTATTGCTCATAAATAAAGTGTATCTTGATCTCTTAATCATTGTATTATGACAAGTCTTGGTTCATTAACTGTTATCTGCTTAAAATGACTAATGATGTCTAACACATTGTTCAGAGGACTTTTACCCAAGAGCCTACACATGGATTGTTTTTTGTCTTTTTTCTTCACACGCTGAAATATTCTGTAGTAGGTAGAGATTATGTGTGATTTCTGCATCACAGTTGTCACTAAACAGAATAGTAAAAAATTATGACTCTTTTAAAACGGGTTTCCAAAACAATCACCCGTGTCATTGGTCAGCCAATAAGATAATTCTGTCAGGACCACTATCGTCAAAGATGATTGACAATTAGCTTACAGTTTGGACTGACGGTTAGGGATCCGTTCTGGGCAAGAACTCCCTGCGCATCCATGCAGCCTAGCATGGATGAGAGCACGGAGAGCAGCGATAAAAAAAAGTATTTTATCAATGAAAAAGGACACACTTCACCTTTAATTTTGGGTATTTTTTTAGCAATGTTTGGAGCATGGTGTTCTTGGGAGGAGTGTTATTATACAGTCATTATGATTGTTAATTATAGCAAATGATTGCATGCAGATGCTTTCCCTCCCAGTCACCCTCGCACACTTCTTGTTTGTGAGGTGTTATTTCCACTTGTGCACCAGATAAATTGGCAGACTGCCCATGTGGAGAGAAAAATGTTTAATTGATGTTTTGATTTGTATGTGTATGTTCCAGTAAGAGAAGAGCGCTGTATATCTGGCAATTCACTTTTAACCATCAAGCTTCATATTGGCATTTTCTCTCCCCAGATTCTTTGACTAAGCAAAAGGCAGCACTTGCATATTAATTTTTGATTAACAACTTCTTAGAACTGAATGAGGTTTTATTTGTAGTACTGTCCACAATAAATGTGCTGCAGATTGCATTCTCTGACTATTTTATTATTTTATTTTATTTTAGATTTATAACTGTCCAGAATTTAATGTTTTAAATGTGTTATGTAAACGTAAGTCTGACCGCACACTGTGCTGTTAATTTTTATTATTGCTTTTAAATAGCACTGCAAAGTTATTTTAAGCAAAACCCATGGCAGATGCAACATCAGCGACTGTTGTCAGATGGTATGATATACTTTAGCTAAGATGATTGGCAGTATGGACTGTCTGGTATTGTGGTGAGTATTCTTTGGAGCAACTCCTATTAATCTTTCTAATTTGTGTCCTTGAAAGATATATCTGAATGATGCAGGTATGTCTGCCATATGCAAATGTGTTCTCTAGCACTTGCTGATGCTATGCAGTTTTTGGTCTCAAACCAACATGTATGAATCCTACCAGCTTCTGTTTTAGCATAGAGAGGATTATGTCTACATGTTTATGGAAGAGTAAAACATTTGGGGGGAATGTCATTTTTGATGTGCAAGTGTAGCAATGCAGTGTCCGTAAGAACCAGTTCTGGATGTACTGTTCATCCCTGCTAACCCACCGATTTTTTTTATTGGCTACACTCACAGGCAAGATGGCTGCCAGAGGCCACCCGATAATCCTGAGAGTGCAAACACAGCAGGATAAACTGCAGCGTTGCATGTACAAAAACAAACAAACACTCCTAGTGAAACACCAGAGTAACAGATCATTCTGATCATCAGATCTGGCCAGATCCTCCTGCATAAGAACAAAGGTTACTAAATAATACAGACGGGACAGTTTGGATGCAGAGTCACTTAAACTGACTAATGGAAGACAGTTAAGGCTCAGATATTAAACTTTAATCTAGAGCAATTAGGTTGATGGTGTTTGGTGTTTAAGCTTAGCTCAGGTTTACAAGTCCCATATTCCACTTTTCATGAATAAGATACAACAAATGTTGCTTAATGTTCAGAAAATGATGACTGTCATGCTCAGGAGGTCAAATCTAATGAGCTTTTATTGTTGTCCATCTATTTGAAATGAGGTTTGTATAATCGAGTTATCAATATTTTAATACCGTTAAAAAAGCCTAATTTGTGTGACATTTAGCAATAAAACATTTAGGGCCCTATTTTAACAATCTAAGCGCATGGTCTAAAGTGCACGGCGCAGGTGCACTCAGAAAATGTTTGTGTGCTGCTGCACGTCCCTGTGTGTGTAATAAGCAAAGTGTGTACGCGCATTGTGCACCCGCCTATAGGCACATATTACTAACGTTCTCTTTAAATAACAAAGAAAAAATATTGCGCCAGACTTTAGACTAGGTTTGAGTTGGTCTATGACGCAGTCTATTTTCAGTTCCTCAAAATAGCAACGCGCCAACAATGCGCCTGAACACATCTCTTTTTTAGACCAGCACGCCCATGGGTGCACAAATGGGTGCAAATGCATTTGCTATTTAAACAACGTGGCGCAGGACGGGAAGATGAGAACTGCGTCGGGCTGAAACTAGCAAAAACACTTGTGCTGCGCCTTGCGCCGCATTGCGCCGGGTGTATGATAGGGCCCTTAAAATGAAATATACTGTTCATAAAAAAAGGTGTAATCCTTTTTTGAGTAAGAGTGTTGAGCTTAATATATACAGTTAGCCATAATTATTTTGTAATAGCAGGATGCAATAAATAAAATTGCATGCAAAATTGGGACACCACATTTGGATTTTAAAATTAGAGGGGGGTGGGGTGAATTGAGTATCAACTCAATAGATTGTTACAATTATAACAGTTTTGTATGGTTATGATTATGATTACTGTGAAGGTCATGAGGTGTGACAGCCCAAAACCCATTTTAAGGTTGAATATCTACTTTTCCTGCTAGCTTAATTGAACTTCCATAAAAGTTTTTCCATCATGTTTATAATAATAATAACTCAGAATATTGCTCACTCTATTCACTCTGCAGAAAAGAAAATCTTTCTTGATCGGTATTTTCCCCCTTGTTTTCCAGCAAATAAAATTTTTTTAATCAATTTTTTATTAAAAATGCTTTTGAAAAGTTACGGTTACATTTTAAAGTTGGAAATTATTCTAACATGAATCTGACTGTACATTTATTCTGTACATGAAAGCAATATATTCTCTGAAAACAAATCTTACTGTCTTCCACAAATTTATAATTTTTTTTTTGTTTGTTTTCCTTTATTGCTTTTTAGGTTGTGTAAAAGGGAGGGATCATTTCAGTTTTGTGTGTGTGTGTGCAGGGTGCAGATGGTGTGGCAAGAAAATGTCTTTAACCAGCTATAGTTGACTTCCATAATCCCTCACACCTCTAAAAATGCACCAAAACCTTTCCAGACCATCTCAATCAACTCCGATCTCTCCATATACTCAGATCCCCCTCCCTTCCATTCTTCTCCTTCACTCTCTGACCTCAATATGTCATACCTGGTATCAAGCATCCCTCTCTCCTGCTGGGGAACCAGGAGTGAGAGAGAGAGAGGAAGACGAGCATGGCTGCAGCATTAATTAGAGATCGCAAAGATGATGTGAGAAAAATCAGCACTCCAATTATAGATGCGACTGTGTGACATCTGTGCATTTCATTTTCCGTGCTGAAAGAATAATGTCTTGTGTGAGTCAGATGAGGCGGTGTGAGGTAAAGAGAGGACAGAGAGGGAGCAGTTAAATACGAGGATGATGGGAGTCACTGTTCTCAGAATCTCAGAAGATACTCTCATTTACAATACGGCTCCTGACACTGAAACTAAAAATCTGCTCAGAATATTGCTCACTCTATTCACTCTGCAGAAAAGAAAATCTTTCTTGATCGGTATTTTCCCCCTTGTTTTCCAGCAAATAAAATGTTTTTAATCAATTTTTTATTAAAAATGCTTTTGAAAAGTTACGGTTACATTTTAAAGTTGGAAATTATTCTAACATGAATCTGACTGTACATTTATTCTGTACATGAAAGCAATATATTCTCTGAAAACAAATCTTACTGTCTTCCACAAATTTATAATTTTTTTTTTGTTTGTTTTCCTTTATTGCTTTTTAGGTTGTGTAAAAAAAAACTGAGTGAGTGTGTCTGGTCAGTTCTAAGGCTGTGTCAGAGAGCCTTGAGGGCCGTCAGTCTTTGGTGCTCTGTGCTGCAGCAAATCAAATGCATATATTCACAGTATACCGAGAGACTCATGCAAAAACAAAGACTCAAAACAATATTTTCATATTTACTTGGCACCGGTGTTAGGTTTTCATCCAAGTCTCATGAGAAGTCATGATGGTGAAATCGCAAGAAATCATACAAGTTGGCTCATACAAACATGTAGGACCTCTACCTAAATCTAACCATAAAATGATTTGTTTACTCTTCCACTCAGCTGCGCTCACACCAATTTGCTAATGGTCACATTTAAAACATTGGTCACAGGTTTAGGTACTAATAAAACACTGATGGCAATAAGCAAGGAGGCTGCCATCATCCAGTCAATAATATATGATCATCCTATGCATGCCAAACATGGCCCCTTTCTTCCACCCATCTTTTTTTTTTCTTTTTCTTTTACAAGTGTTTGTAATGGTAGATTACTGAGAATGTAATTTTGCCTGTTTGAGTAATCAATTTCATTTCTTTATGCACTGGCTTTACTGGATTGAATTGTTAGACATGCTTGAGTTGGTAATTATGATTATGGTATTCAACGAGTACAAATGCCCTTGCTTGTACTAAGATGTTTACAAATATGGCAGCGATGTAGTTTAATGTGCTGACTCATATTAGTACATCAACAAAACACGATCATTTACTCTGTCAGCATACAGCTCTTTTGTCAAGGGCTAGAAGAGGCAGCATACATACAGCCCTTGGAGTATTGCATTGCCGCTTGTTTAGTGTCTGCAGTGTTTATGGGTTACAGTAGATTAAAATTGAATGATATTTTTAAGTTATTGGGATTAATCTTAAATTTGATCATATTTACCTCCAAATATTTATTTATTTATTCATATTAGTACATCAACAAAACACGATCATTTACTCTGTCAGCATACAGCTCTTTTGTCAAGGGGCTAGAAGAGGCAGCATACATACAGCCCTTGGAGTATTGCATTGCCGCTTGTTTAGTGTTTGCAGTGTTTATGGGTTACAGTAGATTAAAATTGAATGATATTTTTAAGTTATTGGGATTAATCTTAAATTTGATCATATTTACCTCCAAATATTTATTTATTTATTATTTTCACATTTTTGCATTTCCCATATCAGTTCTTGTAGATAAAGACATTTTAATATTTAATCTCTTTTTTCTAATGTTAAATCATTTTTATATTTTATGTTTGGGTAATTTTGAGAGAATTTTTAATTAAAATGAAGATTTTTAGATTCAAATTCAAAAGTGTTTTTCTGTGTATTTTGTGTGGCCTTGCAGGGTGAAAAATGAAATTTAAAAAGTGTATAGGAAAATCTTTCAATAAATATGAAGTGCATGCATAATAGTTATACAAAAAGCAACATGCTGTTTAAAATAATTTCAGATAGAGTATAAAAAGTATTCAATGGCAACAACCCATTTATATATTTTATAGTGCCATGAACTGTGTTGTGTTCAAAGGTGATGAATCAGACTTGTTGAGCTTCAACATTACAGTAATTCATCCATCATACAAAGACTGCTAATTACTACACATGCATTAAATGTCTCATCCAGATTTAATTATAAATAAATTAGACATTATTAGACTTTTTTGTTTACGACTGGTCCTTAGAACGAGAACACAACAGAATCAAGCAGATGCAATGTCAAATCAGGTCAGTGTGCTAATGTGTTGAGTGTAATTGACATAAACTTTTAAGTAATCTCAGAAATTAACACTTTAATCGTTCCTATTTTATATATTTTATAATAATCAGCTTAAACTCATATTCATTTAGATACATGTATGTAGCAACCCTTAACACATTCACTAAAGTAGTCTAAAAATAGCTAGTATATAATTTCCCTTAATTTAAGCCTACATAACCTAACCCCTGAAGATTTTAACTTTCACAGAATGTAGGCAGGTATTGCTGAAGCAATTTCAAGGTAAAAGTCTTATCAAATGAATGAAACATTTCCTCAGAATTAATTACCATAGCAACAGTTCAAAAGGTATGGGATGCAATTATTCTAAATGCACAGGAGACACGATTAAAATGAGGTGCAGCAAAGACAAGAGGCACTCTTGTGAAAAAAAAAAAATGTTGCAGAACTTTTGTAGGACACATTTTTGTAGCGTTAAGAGGATATAAGTAGTCTGTATTTGATATATCTATGATAATGGAACAAGCTTTTCAAACAACCATATGAATAGATATCCATATCTGCATGTGATTTGTCTTGATGTGTGAAAGTCGATCAAGTCCTTTTTTAGAGGATATCAGAGCTCCTGTTTGAAAAGACAGATATTAATTTCACCCGGTTATGTATATGTCTGAGTATGAAGGTGTGTGCATAGAAAAACATAGCCTAGGTCACTGAAGGGATATCTCACTCAATAATGAAAATTCTGACATTTACTTACCCGCATGTTGTTTCAAGCACAAAAGTTTTTTTTTTTTTTAAATATCAATAATATTTTATTATTTTATTTTATTAAAAAAAAAAAAGTAAACATTTTCCAATGAGGGTGAGTAAATAATAACAGACTTTACATTTTTGGGTGTACCATCCCTTTAATAAGCTAATAATGCATGACCACGCTATTAGAATATGATTGTATTTTTTCCATGTACAAATGCTATATTTCCGATCATGTGCTCACATAAACATTATCTGGTGAGTCTAGAATGTTTGTTCGGTTTATTTAATCTTTCAGATCTTCTTGCAGGCAGAAATATATAAAAATATATACTTTTAACCCACCTCATCGCCATTTTCTACAGAACTCCATTCTGTGTTTGTTTATATTTGCGTCCGTTGCTATACTGATGTATTTTGCACTCGCAGTTATGATACTTTATACTTGTTGCCCATAGTAAAAAAGGACACTCTGTGCCATAAATAATTTATCTTGATTTACAAATGGGGACAGAGAGAGAGGAGGCAAATCAGATCTCCTCAATGAGGCAAAATATAATGGGGCTTTTTTATACAATGGAAATTAAACTGAATACCTCTAGTTTGTTTTTGCTTTCTCCTCACAGAGGATTCTCAGCTCTACAAATAACATGCACCCTCTACCCTCAAATATCAATCAGCAGGCATCAGACCTTTCTAAAGGGTTTTCATCGTTTTAGTATTTGTAAAAGGCTTTACTAAAGCCTGATTGTTGTTTGTGTGTGTGCTGTAAGATGCATGCTATATTTTAGGATGTCCCCCATCTCCTTCCTCTAAAGTTGGAGACCTGGCTGATTGAATCATCAGCTGTGGCAGCCTCCAGTTACATCACACACTACTGTTTATGATATGCATGCAGAAAGAGATTTAGTGATCAAGCTGCAATCAAATTCAATGACTTTTGAAGGGCAGAGGTTAAGTTATGAAAGGCAGCACATTCTGATTTACCATACTGTTTTTACTCATCTTTCCTACAACTCAGATGCTCTGTGCATCACAGCCCTGCCATCTTTTATTTGGTTATTTAATCTGAGGGGCTTTGTTCTGCATACTGCATGCATGATAAAGTTGCTGTATTATCAGCCTGAAATGCAACCGTACTTCCAAACATGCAACATCACCTCCAGACTTCTCTGCTTTCCAGATTAAATGAGGTTCAGTTCACATTTAATCATTGTTTGGACTGAACATGGACATGTTCATTCGGGCTGGGTATTGATTCAGATGTCCCGATTCGATTTCGATTCACAAGCTCTCGATTCGATTCGATTCTTTGATTACATTCAGTGAATATAGTTTTAATACAAATGCTATTGATATTTCTAAAAAGTGAACAGTAAACATCAGTTTACAAATGGTGAATTAATAAAAAGAAATTAAGCCACATGCCTATATTTTAAACCTGTACCTTTTTTTTTGTATGGGTCCTTTTTTAAACAATAATAGGGCCCTATAAAATGTTCTTAATTTTTCTGGTAATCAGATGAAGGCATAAAACATTAATTTAATTTTTCCTAATCAAATGAAAATTAAAACCTTTTATTTTTTGGCAAACAAAGTGCTGCACAAAAGAGGTTTACTGTTAAAATGAAAAAGAAAACAGATGTGATTATTCCTTTAAAAATAAAGATTTATTAATATTTATTAGCAGTAGTAGCATTGATTCTACCGCACGCATTATGATAGACATATAGAAAAAAAATATTTGACTCTTTTTCTTTTCTAAGAATGGCTTAACTTAAAGTGCTGTAAAAAATTTGAAAAAAATATTATTTTATGGTACTTTATGATATGTTGCCATATGGCAACAGCATACAATAGTGGATCTAACTTAGAATAAGTGTAAGTTTACTTATAGCTAATATTTTTCCTCAGAAATGCTGTTTGTGTTGATTCAATTGGTGCTATTATAAGCTTTAACACAGTACTTATAATTGAAACCTTATACATACTTTCCAACAACTTGTGCTTTAATTTATTCCATTCTTTTTTGCTGAATAATGATTTATAATTTTTTTATTTCATTACATTTTTCATGAATATTATTTAAATTGCAAATGAAAACAAATATAATACTGTATATCATGTATCATGAAACACTGACAAAGCCAAAAACATTGCAGTTCATGAAAATTCAGCATTACGCAATCTTATAAGAGGAAGACTATGAACACGAGTCCCTCCCCATCCCTCCATCCCCCCATAATCCTTGAACGATCACCTTTTTTATGCATGAAGCTTCACAAAGCTGTTGTTTTTCATCTGCAGGAAGAGCAAGTTCTGCCCTTTTCTTCTTTACCTTGCCATAGAATATGGC
>NW_015505710.1:531363-538919 GCF_001515645.1 Sinocyclocheilus grahami | reverse complement strand
TGTGTGCTGCTGCACGTCCCTGTGTGTGTAATAAGCAAAGTGTGTACGCGCATTGTGCACCCGCCTATAGGCACATATTACTAACGTTCTCTTTAAATAACAAAGAAAAAATATTGCGCCAGACTTTAGACCAAGTTTGAGTTGGTCTATGACGCAGTCTATTTTCAGTTCCTCAAAATAGCAACGCGCCAACAATGCGCCTGAACACATCTCTTTTTTAGACCAGCACGCCCATGGGTGCACAAATGGGTGCAAATGCATTTGCTATTTAAACAACGTGGCGCAGGACGGGAAGATGAGAACTGCGTCGGGCTGAAACTAGCAAAAACACTTGTGCTGCGCCTTGCGCCGCATTGCGCCGGGTGTATGATAGGGCCCTTAAAATGAAATATACTGTTTATAAAAAAAGGTGTAATCCTTTTTTGAGTAAGAGTGTTGAGCTTAATATATACAGTTAGCCATAATTATTTTGTAATAGCAGGATGCAATAAATAAAATTGCATGCAAAATTGGGACACCACATTTGGATTTTAAAATTAGAGGGGGGTGGGGTGAATTGAGTATCAACTCAATAGATTGTTACAATTATAACAGTTTTGTATGGTTATGATTATGATTACTGTGAAGGTCATGAGGTGTGACAGCCCAAAACCCATTTTAAGGTTGAATATCTACTTTTCCTGCTAGCTTAATTGAACTTCCATAAAAGTTTTTCCATCATGTTTATAATAATAATAACAACAACAACAACAACAATAATAATAATAAAGGAAACCAAAGTGTACTCTGTTCAGTGGAAAATGCCATGTTCATTATTTATGTTTCTCAAAGTATTTTCTAACCCCAGGGCAGCTCATCGAATGAATACATCCACAGATAAACTAGGCTCTTGGCCTTCTTTCTTTACTACATTTTCACACATTTTCTTCTCTTTTATAAGCTTAAAGCAGCTCTCTAAACCCACTTTAACACTTCCAAACCATCTTGATGCTGGACAGACATGTGAGGGGCTTTGAACGTTTGGTGCATATTTTCCATTCTTCCTCCGTGCATTGGTTATGGATGAATGGCTCCTGTGTGAGATGAGTCTCTCTGTTCTGCGGGCTCGACAGAAGGGAACAGCAAATTGAATCAAGGCAAATCTGCTATTGTCAGATTCACGTAAGCACAGCAGATTTTCAACCCTGAGGCCCCTAGTTAATAGTATAGATATTGATTTTCTCCAGTGGAATAACCAGAAAGGGAGGGATCATTTCAGTTTTGTGTGTGTGTGTGCAGGGTGCAGATGGTGTGGCAAGAAAATGTCTTTAACCAGCTATAGTTGACTTCCATAATCCCTCACACCTCTAAAAATGCACCAAAACCTTTCCAGACCATCTCAATCAACTCCGATCTCTCCATATACTCAGATCCCCCTCCCTTCCATTCTTCTCCTTCACTCTCTGACCTCAATATGTCATACCTGGTATCAAGCATCCCTCTCTCCTGCTGGGGAACCAGGAGTGAGAGAGAGAGAGGAAGACGAGCATGGCTGCAGCATTAATTAGTGATCGCAAAGATGATGTGAGAAAAATCAGCACTCCAATTATAGATGCGACTGTGTGACATCTGTGCATTTCATTTTCCGTGCTGAAAGAATAATGTCTTGTGTGAGTCAGATGAGGCGGTGTGAGGTAAAGAGAGGACAGAGAGGGAGCAGTTAAATACGAGGATGATGGGAGTCACTGTTCTCAGAATCTCAGAAGATACTCTCATTTACAATACGGCTCCTGACACTGAAACTAAAAATCTGCTCAGAATATTGCTCACTCTATTCACTCTGCAGAAAAGAAAATCTTTCTTGATCGGTATTTTCCCCCTTGTTTTCCAGCAAATAAAATGTTTTTAATCAATTTTTTATTAAAAATGCTTTTGAAAAGTTACGGTTACATTTTAAAGTTGGAAATTATTCTAACATGAATCTGACTGTACATTTATTCTGTACATGAAAGCAATATATTCTCTGAAAACAAATCTTACTGTCTTCCACAAATTTATAATTTTTTTTTTGTTTGTTTTCCTTTATTGCTTTTTAGGTTGTGTAAAAAAAAACTGAGTGAGTGTGTCTGGTCAGTTCTAAGGCTGTGTCAGAGAGCCTTGAGGGCCGTCAGTCTTTGGTGCTCTGTGCTGCAGCAAATCAAATGCATATATTCACAGTATACCGAGAGACTCATGCAAAAACAAAGACTCAAAACAATATTTTCATATTTACTTGGCACCGGTGTTAGGTTTTCATCCAAGTCTCATGAGAAGTCATGATGGTGAAATCGCAAGAAATCATACAAGTTGGCTCATACAAACATGTAGGACCTCTACCTAAATCTAACCATAAAATGATTTGTTTACTCTTCCACTCAGCTGCGCTCACACCAATTTGCTAATGGTCACATTTAAAACATTGGTCACAGGTTTAGGTACTAATAAAACACTGATGGCAATAAGCAAGGAGGCTGCCATCATCCAGTCAATAATATATGATCATCCTATGCATGCCAAACATGGCCCCTTTCTTCCACCCATCTTTTTTTTTTCTTTTTCTTTTACAAGTGTTTGTAATGGTAGATTACTGAGAATGTAATTTTGCCTGTTTGAGTAATCAATTTCATTTCTTTATGCACTGGCTTTACTGGATTGAATTGTTAGACATGCTTGAGTTGGTAATTATGATTATGGTATTCAACGAGTACAAATGCCCTTGCTTGTACTAAGATGTTTACAAATATGGCAGCGATGTAGTTTAATGTGCTGACTCATATTAGTACATCAACAAAACACGATCATTTACTCTGTCAGCATACAGCTCTTTTGTCAAGGGCTAGAAGAGGCAGCATACATACAGCCCTTGGAGTATTGCATTGCCGCTTGTTTAGTGTCTGCAGTGTTTATGGGTTACAGTAGATTAAAATTGAATGATATTTTTAAGTTATTGGGATTAATCTTAAATTTGATCATATTTACCTCCAAATATTTATTTATTTATTATTTTCACATTTTTGCATTTCCCATATCAGTTCTTGTAGATAAAGACATTTTAATATTTAATCTCTTTTTTCTAATGTTAAATCATTTTTATATTTTATGTTTGGGTAATTTTGAGAGAATTTTTAATTAAAATGAAGATTTTTAGATTCAAATTCAAAAGTGTTTTTCTGTGTATTTTGTGTGGCCTTGCAGGGTGACAAATGAAATTTAAAAAGTGTATAGGAAAATCTTTCAATAAATATGAAGTGCATGCATAATAGTTATACAAAAAGCAACATGCTGTTTAAAATAATTTCAGATAGAGTATAAAAAGTATTCAATGGCAACAACCCATTTATATATTTTATAGTGCCATGAACTGTCCTTGGAGTATTGCATTGCCGCTTGTTTAGTGTTTGCAGTGTTTATGGGTTACAGTAGATTAAAATTGAATGATATTTTTAAGTTATTGGGATTAATCTTAAATTTGATCATATTTACCTCCAAATATTTATTTATTTATTATTTTCACATTTTTGCATTTCCCATATCAGTTCTTGTAGATAAAGACATTTTAATATTTAATCTCTTTTTTCTAATGTTAAATCATTTTTATATTTTATGTTTGGGTAATTTTGAGAGAATTTTTAATTAAAATGAAGATTTTTAGATTCAAATTCAAAAGTGTTTTTCTGTGTATTTTGTGTGGCCTTGCAGGGTGAAAAATGAAATTTAAAAAGTGTATAGGAAAATCTTTCAATAAATATGAAGTGCATGCATAATAGTTATACAAAAAGCAACATGCTGTTTAAAATAATTTCAGATAGAGTATAAAAAGTATTCAATGGCAACAACCCATTTATATATTTTATAGTGCCATGAACTGCGTTGTGTTCAAAGGTGATGAATCAGACTTGTTGAGCTTCAACATTACAGTAATTCATCCATCATACAAAGACTGCTAATTACTACACATGCATTAAATGTCTCATCCAGATTTAATTATAAATAAATTAGACATTATTAGACTTTTTTGTTTACGACTGGTCCTTAGAACGAGAACACAACAGAATCAAGCAGATGCAATGTCAAATCAGGTCAGTGTGCTAATGTGTTGAGTGTAATTGACATAAACTTTTAAGTAATCTCAGAAATTAACACTTTAATCGTTCCTATTTTATATATTTTATAATAATCAGCTTAAACTCATATTCATTTAGATACATGTATGTAGCAACCCTTAACACATTCACTAAAGTAGTCTAAAAATAGCTAGTATATAATTTCCCTTAATTTAAGCCTACATAACCTAACCCCTGAAGATTTTAACTTTCACAGAATGTAGGCAGGTATTGCTGAAGCAATTTCAAGGTAAAAGTCTTATCAAATGAATGAAACATTTCCTCAGAATTAATTACCATAGCAACAGTTCAAAAGGTATGGGATGCAATTATTCTAAATGCACAGGAGACACGATTAAAATGAGGTGCAGCAAAGACAAGAGGCACTCTTGTGAAAAAAAAAAAATGTTGCAGAACTTTTGTAGGACACATTTTTGTAGCGTTAAGAGGATATAAGTAGTCTGTATTTGATATATCTATGATAATGGAACAAGCTTTTCAAACAACCATATGAATAGATATCCATATCTGCATGTGATTTGTCTTGATGTGTGAAAGTCGATCAAGTCCTTTTTTAGAGGATATCAGAGCTCCTGTTTGAAAAGACAGATATTAATTTCACCCGGTTATGTATATGTCTGAGTATGAAGGTGTGTGCATAGAAAAACATAGCCTAGGTCACTGAAGGGATATCTCACTCAATAATGAAAATTCTGACATTTACTTACCCGCATGTTGTTTCAAGCACAAAAGTTTTTTTTTTTTTAAATATCAATAATATTTTATTATTTTATTTTATTAAAAAAAAAAAAGTAAACATTTTCCAATGAGGGTGAGTAAATAATAACAGACTTTACATTTTTGGGTGTACCATCCCTTTAATAAGCTAATAATGCATGACCACGCTATTAGAATATGATTGTATTTTTTCCATGTACAAATGCTATATTTCCGATCATGTGCTCACATAAACATTATCTGGTGAGTCTAGAATGTTTGTTCGGTTTATTTAATCTTTCAGATCTTCTTGCAGGCAGAAATATATAAAAATATATACTTTTAACCCACCTCATCGCCATTTTCTACAGAACTCCATTCTGTGTTTGTTTATATTTGCGTCCGTTGCTATACTGATGTATTTTGCACTCGCAGTTATGATACTTTATACTTGTTGCCCATAGTAAAAAAGGACACTCTGTGCCATAAATAATTTATCTTGATTTACAAATGGGGACAGAGAGAGAGGAGGCAAATCAGATCTCCTCAATGAGGCAAAATATAATGGGGCTTTTTTATACAATGGAAATTAAACTGAATACCTCTAGTTTGTTTTTGCTTTCTCCTCACAGAGGATTCTCAGCTCTACAAATAACATGCACCCTCTACCCTCAAATATCAATCAGCAGGCATCAGACCTTTCTAAAGGGTTTTCATCGTTTTAGTATTTGTAAAAGGCTTTACTAAAGCCTGATTGTTGTTTGTGTGTGTGCTGTAAGATGCATGCTATATTTTAGGATGTCCCCCATCTCCTTCCTCTAAAGTTGGAGACCTGGCTGATTGAATCATCAGCTGTGGCAGCCTCCAGTTACATCACACACTACTGTTTATGATATGCATGCAGAAAGAGATTTAGTGATCAAGCTGCAATCAAATTCAATGACTTTTGAAGGGCAGAGGTTAAGTTATGAAAGGCAGCACATTCTGATTTACCATACTGTTTTTACTCATCTTTCCTACAACTCAGATGCTCTGTGCATCACAGCCCTGCCATCTTTTATTTGGTTATTTAATCTGAGGGGCTTTGTTCTGCATACTGCATGCATGATAAAGTTGCTGTATTATCAGCCTGAAATGCAACCGTACTTCCAAACATGCAACATCACCTCCAGACTTCTCTGCTTTCCAGATTAAATGAGGTTCAGTTCACATTTAATCATTGTTTGGACTGAACATGGACATGTTCATTCGGGCTGGGTATTGATTCAGATGTCCCGATTCGATTTCGATTCACAAGCTCTCGATTCGATTCGATTCTTTGATTACATTCAGTGAATATAGTTTTAATACAAATGCTATTGATATTTCTAAAAAGTGAACAGTAAACATCAGTTTACAAATGGTGAATTAATAAAAAGAAATTAAGCCACATGCCTATATTTTAAACCTGTACCTTTTTTTTTTGTATGGGTCCTTTTTTAAACAATAATAGGGCCCTATAAAATGTTCTTAATTTTTCTGGTAATCAGATGAAGGCATAAAACATTAATTTAATTTTTCCTAATCAAATGAAAATTAAAACCTTTTATTTTTTGGCAAACAAAGTGCTGCACAAAAGAGGTTTACTGTTAAAATGAAAAAGAAAACAGATGTGATTATTCCTTTAAAAATAAAGATTTATTAATATTTATTAGCAGTAGTAGCATTGATTCTACCGCACGCATTATGATAGACATATAGAAAAAAAATATTTGACTCTTTTTCTTTTCTAAGAATGGCTTAACTTAAAGTGCTGTAAAAAATTTGAAAAAAATATTATTTTATGGTACTTTATGATATGTTGCCATATGGCAACAGCATACAATAGTGGATCTAACTTAGAATAAGTGTAAGTTTACTTATAGCTAATATTTTTCCTCAGAAATGCTGTTTGTGTTTATTCAATTGGTGCTATTATAAGCTTTAACACAGTACTTATAATTGAAACCTTATACATACTTTCCAACAACTTGTGCTTTAATTTATTCCATTCTTTTTTGCTGAATAATGATTTATAATTTTTTTATTTCATTACATTTTTCATGAATATTATTTAAATTGCAAATGAAAACAAATATAATACTGTATATCATGTATCATGAAACACTGACAAAGCCAAAAACATTGCAGTTCATGAAAATTCAGCATTACGCAATCTTATAAGAGGAAGACTATGAACATGAGTCCCTCCCCATCCCTCCATCCCCCCATAATCCTTGAACGATCACCTTTTTTATGCATGAAGCTTCACAAAGCTGTTGTTTTTCATCTGCAGGAAGAGCAAGTTCTGCCCTTTTCTTCTTTACCTTGCCATAGAATATGGCCGTGCTCACTGATGTAATGTTACCTGTATTCATATTTAATCAAAAGTAAAATTGTCATTTCAATTTGATTATATCCATAATACAAATTCCATTAACATACGACTAAATCAACATTATATCACTAGTGTTAATGTTGTTATTGTTACAGCTCAACAGATTGCAGCTGACCTTGCTAGCTAGCTAAACTATTGTAATAATGTCATTCCACTATTGCACAGTGTTGCAGAATGATTTACCAAAAACTAATTTCATAAAAACTTTTTTGAGAGTTGAATATGACATCATAACATCAAAACAGTGATGTTTCCGATTTTTTTGTGGAAGTGACACGGACTGGTCCTTGTTTGTTACTGAC
>NW_015505710.1:510596-531073 GCF_001515645.1 Sinocyclocheilus grahami | reverse complement strand
AAATGAAATAGGAGTAACGAGGGTATTTTTAAAATGTAAGGAGTAGAAAGTACAGATAATTGTGTTAAAATGTAAGGAGTAGAAGTAAAAAGTTGGCTGAAAAATAATTACTCCAGTAAAGTATAGATACCCAAAATTTCTACTTAAGTAAGGTAACGAAGTATTTGTACTTTGTTACTTGACACCTCTGCTACTGACAAAGAGAGGTCAGTCTGTCAGAAATCTCACCACAGAAAAAAACTGCATGTCATGTGACTTAACCAAAGCACATCATTGGCTAAACTAAGGTCTTCTCTTTCCAACAAAAAAACGAGAATGTTCTCTTAAAGAGACAGTGGCAAGGAAATGAACACAAAGAGTATGTTGCCATATGGCCACACCATGCAGTAGAGGGTTAAGACTGCTAAATAGTAATATATTCTGACAGTTTCTTAACGTTTAACTAAACGTTTATTTTGACGGGTTGCCGTGAAGAACTAGCAGCTGCTGTGTATGTGATATGACGGTAGTTTTCTCAAATGAAACGGTAAAATGCTAATGAAGTGACTCTCAGAGCAGCTGGAATGACATTCGTGTTCATATCATCATATAGTGAGATGGCAGAAGCTGAAAACACCGCGAGCGTCATCCGCGCTTTAGTATGTGTAAACAAAACAGTGCGCCGTATCCGCGATTCATTCATTGCGGAAATCATGGCGCCTTATGCGTGATATCAGATGCTTCCGCAGATTTATAGTATTACTATAGCATTTCACCTGAGCATTGCGAATCACGCGTATGGCCATGATCAGTGCTGAATGAATGAATGACAGGATTTCTGTTGTAACATTGCGCAAGATAAATAAGGGTGACATCTAGTGGAGAAGACTAATGATAAGATTCACGTTAATCAGATCTTATTTAAATGTTTGCTGAAATAAATCCCGGAAAAGATCGATTCACGCTTTTGAGAATTGATATCGAATCGATTAATCGAAAAATCGATCATATACAATTATAATTATATTGGATACAATTAATTATATTAGATTATATACAATTAATTATATTAGATTATATGCATGACAAACTTCTCAGAAGTCACTGAACTCACTATGCAGCAAACATTCCATGTTCCTACACAGCAGGCGTAAGTGTGTACCTGTGGCCTGATACGGCAACAGGAAGCAGAGTCTGCTGAATTCTGTCTGATCACTCTTGATTTCTCTTTCCTCTTGATTCTCCAAAGAGACTTTTAATTGCTTCATTAACCTTTCTGCAGCAGACCATTGGAATTATTTAGAGGTAATTTTTCTCAGGCTTTGCTCACAGAGAGATTTGTTGATAGGAATGCTGGGAAAATAAATATATTAAATCCCCAGGGGAGAAGCTGGTTTAAAGGGTATGTGGCGTGCACATTTGTGGTGGGTCTGAGTGTGTGTGCTTTATCGTTTTTCTTCAAACCATCTTTCACCTCTCATCTGGCTTTCTCACAAGGCTCCTGTTGTTACATAGTTTAATGTCTACACGTTACTCTTTGCCCACCCAGTTTTATGTGGGCCCACACACATAAATATTTCTTGCCTCGCCCCTGTATTGTGGTTAGCCTTGTTATAAGCAGATTTAACAAACAATACCATAAAATAGTGTTCTTTCTTCTGCTGCTACCGTAGTAAGGTTATTTATTTGGTGTTTTATGGCCTGACTTTAAGTTGAGTGCTCATTAGGAAAATTCTTGTTACATTCACACCCTATTTTGGAAATTATATTGCTAATCTTTTTCTTTTTCTTTTCTATTCTACTCTATTCTATTATATTACAGTATATTATATTATATTATAGTATATTACATTGTGTTATGTATAAAAGTAACAATCAAATGCTCTAAAGCCATACAAACGTTAGATAAGTGTTATGTAATGTGGTTATGGAGAAACTCTCTCAATGAGGAATAGTTCCAGGGAATATACTTTAATCACAAGTGCTCAGGTAACAGGAAAAAACACAGGAGAAAATCACAATACTACAAACGAGAACTGACAAAGACTAAGGTATAACTGAGGGCTTATGAACATGAACTAAACAAAGGGAAATTATTAGATAATTAATCAGACATCAGGTGGACAGAATGACTGATTAAACAGACTCAGAAACTAGGACTGACAGGGAAGAACCAAAAAAATAAAATAAAAATGAAACATAGCAGACTTGTAACAATAAGATTTTTAAAATGTTTTTGTAACTATTTTTTGTGCTCAGCAGGACTGCATTTATTTGAAATAAAGTAAAAGCGGTAATAGTATGCAACTATTACAATTTAAAATAATGATTTTCTATTATACACTATAAAAGTATGGTAAACTACTTTTACCATACATTTATGGTACAGACAGAGTTTAGCCTTGAGTGAACTAATGGAATCATCTGAAATGAGAACCATTAGAGTGACATAATAGTGGTGTAAGATAGCAGGACTGACCTACATTGCTTAATTTTTATTTTTAAATAACCACCACCTGGATTTTTAATCACAGCTTATTGATTTAGGATTTCCTTTTGATCTATCACCCTTATTTCATTGTGCTCTATTTGATTGTTCAGTGAATGAGATTTATCTTGAGCTTGTATACAGAAGGTCATTGGTGCATATTACATTCAAACCAGAAAGTGATTAAATAGGGTCAAAATGTGTTTTTGAATAAAACTTTTCAATTCCATCTGATATAGAATCTAGATCATATACGGCAGGCCTGTTATTGGATTGCTGCTTTTCTAAGAAAACAGAATCCTTTGAGCTCATATGCCCTCCCTCCCTTTCTCCTCCGAAAACAAATCCCAGAATACATTTCAATGGACTCTTGTTTCACGCA
The DNA here is from genome assembly GCF_001515645.1 of Sinocyclocheilus grahami. NCBI lineage: Eukaryota > Metazoa > Chordata > Actinopteri > Cypriniformes > Cyprinidae > Sinocyclocheilus > Sinocyclocheilus grahami. Next base: position 528,224 of record NW_015505710.1, on the reverse strand, counting down.
AACAGAACTGTTATAGTAGAGATGTGTGTTGGTTCCTCTTCAGGAACTCGAGCTGCGTCGGAGAACGCTTTGGGAACGCCTTCTGTGACCATGCTCTGAAACACATGTGAAATCAGTCTAATAGCTGGGCGAGACGTCACGGGCGGGTGACGTCATGGCCAGGAAGCTATAAAAGCACGTGTGGCGGAACCGGCGTCAGCTTTTTGTCATTCAGCAAGCGCTCTGTGTGTGTGTCAGTCTGATTAGTCTAACCCGCATTGGTAGCATTTGTTACTGCCTTGCTTCTCTCTCAGAGGGCTCTCTTTGAGGAGGGAGCCTTCACTAGCATTCCTCGCGGTGCCGGCCCCGCTTTCGCCGAGGCAGAGCGGCGGCTGTGCTCGTGGGTTTCGCATATAGATCTGGTGGAGGGAATGTAGACAGGCGAGTCCCTATCTGCTTCCTTAACCACCAGATCCGACGCCCGCTCTCAGAGTTTCGGAAGCCCGCGCTGCGGTCCTTCCCCCCGGGGAGAAGGCGCGACGCTCCGCCTGTCTTTCTCCGAGAAAATTGATACGGAGGACGTCGAAGAGTTCGCCAGTTGCACAAGCATCAGTTACACAAGCATATTATGCCTGATATTATAATGAGCAGCATTAATGGTTAAGCGCTCCGCTCTCGCCAGGCACGCTCCGAGGAGTGTGTCCGTGCCTGTGATCTTACGATTGCAGTCCCGCTGCTGCTGAGGCACGGCGGCGACTGAGATCGCGGGGATCGCACATGATCTGGCGGACGTGTTGGAGACGGCTCTTCCTATCTCCACCCGTGTTCCCTAAATCTAGAGCTCGTTCTCGAGGCTTGGAAGCCCGCGCTGCGGTTTCTTCCCCCTCTGAGTGAGAGCTCGCAGCTGCGGCCATCTTTCTCTGAGGAGATTGATGTTGTTTGTGTGACTGAGCGGCTTGCGCGCTGCCGAGGCAACGTATATATTTCGTTTTTTGATGTGAATCTTACTACACCAGACTGTATTTACTTGTCTGGTTGTTTGATTGCATTTAATTCTGAGGAATAAAATGAAGTATTTGTCTGACTATGAGAAATTAGATATACAGGGGCTCTTGGGATAAAAATTTCTCGAGTGAGAGCACGCGTTTCTGGGGGCCTCACTTCTCGTACTCCGCAGAGTCTAGAGTCAGAGCGGCGCTCCCAGGCCAAAGGCTTCTAGCGGAAGGCGGGGCTACGGACCCGTTTCTGGGGGCCTCACTTCTCGTACTCCGCAGAGTCTAGAGTCAGAGTGGAGCTCCCAGGCCGAAGGCTTCTAGCAGAAGGCGGGTCTGCGGACCGTCATTCTCGCTGGATAGTCTTCGTCGTAAACGTCCTGATGCCTAGGGCCTAGGATTTTTGAGGGCCAGCTCCCTCTGCTCCCTCCACAAGAGTGGTGTACACCGCATTACATGGTGCCTGTCTCTCCTCAGTGCCCTCAGTAGATCGGTCTGCCAACCATGCCGGTGTTCCAGGGTGCAGCGGTCTCCGGCGAGAGCTTCTCTCAGTTACCGCCCGGAAACGTAGCGGTACTAAGAGGCTTGCTACCTCTACGGAGGTCTCTAGAGCTGCTCTAGGGGCCTCCATTCTCGCGAGACTGGTTCCCTTAGGAGGTCACCTGGCGGTGTGGGAGCCCCTGCCAAGTGTGCTTCATTGGGTCCGGCCCCAAGCAGGCTCTGGTCTAGTCTTCCTAGCAGACGACGTGGGTCTGAGGGCCGTCGTTTTCAATAGGAGACTTCAGCTATGAGAGTCCTGATGCTGTGGCTCAGGACCTCGGAGGGCAGGCCCCTCTGGGGAAGAGAGGTTCACACCGCATTACACAGTGCCCGTCTCCCCCCAGTGCCCTCAGGAGATCGTTCTGCCTACCCTGCCGGTGTTCCAGGGTACATCGATCTCCAGCGAGCGTTTCTTTCAGTTACCGCCCGGCAACGTAGCAACACTGAGAGGCTCGCGGCCTCTGTGGAGGCCCCCAGAGCAGCTAGCTCGGCCGTCCCCAGCCCCAACTAGCTGCTCTGGGGGCCTCCGTTCTGGGTACACCAGAGATCAGTCTCGAGAGACTGATTCCCTTAGTAGATGATTTAGCAGCGTGGAAACTACTGCCAAATATGTCTCAATGGGTCCTGCATACTGTAGAAAGAGGCTACAGAAACCAGTTCGGTTCTCGTCCGCCTCGATTCAACGGGGTCACCCCCACTCTAGTGGGTCCCAAGCAGGCTCTGGTATTAGAACAAGAAGTGGTTACGTAACCTGAGACGTTTTTACACATTGGGAAGCAGCACTTTTCCTTCTGCAGCAGAGCCTTTCCCCCAGTCCTTGCATTTGCCAGCACAAATCACCATCCAGCACACTATTTCTACACACAACACAGCAAGTACCTCTCCATGTGTCACTTCCTATCCTAAATCAGAAGAGCCCCAGAATGCTTGTCCCGCATTACCGTCAGAAAGAACGGCACTCCTTGTGCTTACACAACCTGTTATGAGAACAGAGTGAACAGAAAACACATATTCTATTATTTTCTCTCATTTTCCATTTTTCTATTATTACGTGTAGAGAGACTGTGGTAATGCCAGTAAGTAGAGAGCTGTGCTCGTCCCAAAAGTAATAACTTCCTCTTGAGCTTAATTAAGAAATTCACGCTGTTGCTCACATGCGAAGACAGCCAACACAACCATGAGGGAATTCAGGAAGGACTGTGGAGGTGATTAAATGAAACTCGGTTTCCTCTCAGATTTGTTAGGATGATTTCATCATGTGCCCTTGGCTGGCATCCGCATGTCTCACATGTCAGCCACGCTGAACAATCTGATACATTCACAGTACTCATTCTTCCCATTTGTGGAGTGGAAAAACTGTCGTTGCATGCATATGACAGATTCTGTTTACATTTCTATACGTTTCCAGCCAATAAAGCCTCTGACGGTACACACCTAACCCAGACCTCTGGAAGGATATGTGATCAAACAGACAGATTCCACTGACATTTTTGATGCTGCTTTAGGGAAGGTGAAGAAGTCGTTAACGTGTGTTTAAAGATTCCTTAAAGGCTCATGAAACCCCAGACTACGTTTTCTGAGATTTTAGCAGAGGTGTTTGAGTTGCACATCATAGAGGACAATGTTAGCATTCCGATCATTTTAACTGTTGGAGAAAACTGGTTAATTTTAAGCTTTTTTTGCGCTATTTTAATTTTTCGGGTTTAAAATCTACAATGTGTTGACGTCAATAGTAGGACTATAGTAAATCGATGACGGGTCGGTGTCTATTAAATTATTCATGAGACTGTGTGTTCTTATCCTATGAGAAGACACTTCACTTAATTATTCACAACAGCATGTGTTTATTTGCTATGATAGATGCTTCAGACTGTGAGATCGCGCATTCATGGATTGAGAATAACTGAGAGAAACATTCATGGATTGAAGGAGAGTGTTTGTTTTTGCTTTGTAATAAGACTATTTACTTAGTGAGTGTAATTGTTTTTACAGCTCCGTGACACAACCCGTCAAAAGGCTTATATAAACGCCGCAGAATAAGCCTTAAAAGTTAACAGAGGTGCAACAGTGCGTTCATATATATGTTTTCGATGCAGAGTGCAAATGACTGTGCATTTATTTGTGTTTTTTAACTCGATGGGAGCTAAATGAAACTGTCTGAACCTGAAGCTGTGTGTGTTGTCTGTCTCTCCTCTTCCCCCTCCACTCCGCTGCGCATCATGTCCACTATTTTTGCGTTTTTTTAAAACTGTGGAGAGAACTAACCAGTGTTGAAACAGGGGGTTTCATGACCCTTTAAGGGTGTTGCCTGTTATGAATGGTGACAGGCCACTGTATTTTGTCCTACCTGGGAATCGCAGTGATGTATGCGTTGTGCTGAGAGCAGGGAGAGGTAGATAGGTGGAGAGGGATCACGATTGATATGCTGTTCATATGCGGTGTCATCTCGTAGCCATATTCCAGGTACAATGTAAGAGGATTTTTAGCAGATGATATAAGCTGACTGTGCGAGAACAAATAGTGTTCAAACATTTTTGAGCCAATATTATATTATTCTGAATTTATGATTGTGCATTAGTAATAGTAAAGCATTTTTTTTTTTTTATTAATTTTTGTGTGGTTGAGTGTTTGGAAAAAAGTGAATTGTCACCCTCAACCTTGTGTTTGTCTAATCAATGTTGAGGTTAGTGAGAGATGCCAGTAAATAAAGCATTAACAGGATTTCTGAGAACTTATGAGTCAGACAGGTTATGTTGAACTTTGAATGAATGATGACTCAACACATTATGAGTGAACAAGTGCATGGTTTTCTGAAATTATTAAAAAAGAAAAATTAATAACTGTGTCACTCAAATATGTTTATAACATTTTATCAATCACAAAATCCTGCAAAAAAAAGGATTTTCTCGAGAATTTTTAGCAGCGGCTGTTTTAAACGTTGATAATGAGAAATGTTTCTCAAGCACCAAATCATCAGATTAGAATGATTTCTGAAGGATCATGTGACACCGAGTAATGCCTGCTGAAAAAGTTTTTTTTATCATTTAACACTTTAAAATATAAAAAAAGTAAAAACAGTTAATTTAAATTCTAATAATATTTCACCAAACTGTAGAAATATTCATTTAAATGCAGCTTTGGTGAGAAAAAGAGACTAGTGTTTGTATATTATGTACAAACAGCCTGAAACTTTGATATATGATATCAAGTAAGGCTGTAATGATTTCTTGGCACGACTCACAAGTGGTGTTTCACCCCCAAAGTTTAATTGAAACCTACACTGCATAATAGTGTCTGTTATGTTAGTGTAACAGTACTTAATGATTCACAATTTTGGCAGCAGTGAGTTTTGAATAGTTTAGTCTTTAACATCAGTACAGAAGGTGATGCTAATTGTAAATTGCATCATGCATAAAAAATGCTCTACAGGGGGCACAAATAAATTAACGTGTAACATTACATTGACTGAAAAAAGTAAATTCTAATAATATTTCACCAAACTGTAGAAATATTCATTTAAATGCAGCTTTGGTGAGAAAAAGAGACTAGTGTTTGTATATTATGTACAAACAGCCTGAAACTTTGATATATGATATCAAGTAAGGCTGTAATGATTTCTTGGCACGACTCACAAGTGGTGTTTCACCCCCAAAGTTTAATTGAAACCTACACTGCATAATAGTGTCTGTTATGTTAGTGTAACAGTACTTAATGATTCACAATTTTGGCAGCAGTGAGTTTTGAATAGTTTAGTCTTTAACATCAGTACAGAAGGTGATGCTAAATGTAAATTGCATCATGCATAAAAAATGCTCTACAGGGGCACAAATAAATTAACGTGTAACATTACATTGACTGAAAAATGAAACTATCTTTTTGGGAGGGGGAATTTACATCTGGCATAAAATTCACTATTTTAACATGTTATCTTGATTAAACGTTTGGTATAATGCACAAAGAAAAATCCTATTATTGGATAATAGAGCATATCTGATGCTCTCAAAATGCACTTTATCCAGCAATCTGTGGTTTAATTAGCAGGAGTGTCTCCCATTTAAAAGCTCCCAGTTTCCCTCACAAAGCAAATCATTTGCAGTGCCACCTGTCTCTGTGTGCATAGAGCGCACTGTGTGACATTTAGAGAGCACACATCATACTCCAGAAATAGGACATTTTCATTCAGAGGTGTACAGTTTGGTTTGCTCTTCACGTACAACTGTGTCTATCACAACAGTATCTCAGCATTAGTCACAAGTACCACTCACCTCGCTCTTCAAATGAAAGGTGATGTGGTCCTCTGTCAGGGAGGAGACGAATTACGCAATGTAGGTTCAGATAAGGGCACGGGAACCTGAGGTCTCAATTCTGTCCTGCTCCTGCAATACTGGCAGCTTGGATTCCTCTGGTTTCGGACAAGATTTTTGTGTCATGTCATGTCAAATCTGATAAAATGGCATTTAAAATATGATATGGGGCAATATAATTGTGTATGGTTTAGTCAGTTGATTATTTGGAGGTATGTTCAGCTTTTTAAAGCCTGTAACACTTTTAGTAAATATTTTACCCACAAAACTGCAGCAGTTTGTACTACGCATTTCAGTTTTCACCACAATTTTTGTTTAGTCAAGCTATTCTCTATTCTAGGTTGTCTAATTATGTGCTTTATGATGAAAGCCAAGTGTTACAAAGCCAGCAGATAAAATAGACAGAAACACTGGAAGTGGGACAGTGAGAATGAGAGAAAGACTTGAAAGGTTGGGGTCCCAGCAGCTTTGCTTTCATCCTGGCAACATATAGATGAGCCCTCTGTAGACTCCCTGGCATGTTTGTTTGTTAAAGAGGCTAATGCCTCTTAGCTGTGGGACTGGAGTTGTGGATATTTACCCCAAATGCTAATCAAGACAGAACACGCTGTTAGAGCTGGACCAGGACCAGGAGAGCTTGGCATGGATGGATGAATGGACAGAGAGCGAGTGATAGGGGACAGAATGTATGAAAAGAGGGTTATGTTTAGACTGGTTGAACGCCAGCTCACACCAGCTCTGAGTTCTGGAGAGAGAGCAGGCATTTGAGATGCACTGTGAAAAAAAAGGGTGTTTTCATAACGCACAGAGAGATCCATTTTCTTGTCCTACAGCAGCTGGACAGAGAAGACTGTCTGCCCACAAAGAGCTGATGGCTGAAGCTATTGAGATGCCGTTCATCCTGGCAACATATAGATGAGCCCTCTGTAGACTCCCTGGCATGTTTGTTTGTTAAAGAGGCTAATGCCTCTTAGCTGTGGGACTGGAGTTGTGGATATTTACCCCAAATGCTAATCAAGACAGAACACGCTGTTAGGACTGGACCAGGGACAGGAGAGCATGGCATGGATGGATGAATGGACAGAGAGCGAGTGATAGGGGACAGAATGTATGAAAAGAGGGTTATGTTTAGACTGGTTGAACGCCAGCTCACACCAGTTCTGAGTTCTGGAGAGAGAGCAGGCATTTGAGATGCACTGTGAAAAAAAAGGGTGTTTTCATAACACACAGAGAGATCCATTTTCTTGTCCTACAGCAGCTGGACAGAGAAGACTGTCTGCCCACAAAGAGCTGATGGCTGAAGCTATTGAGATGCCAGCCAAAATAACATACAACTCTTTATGTTATAAAAGATCACATTAGCAGCGGCTAATTTTCCTCACATAAGAGTGCTCTCTTTTCAGTCGTGCAGATGCTTCACATGTCATGTGAGACGTTAGTCAGTTTAATCACCGCGTGTTGAAGTCCTCCATCACAGCAGAGACTTCCACTGCCATTCCAAACATCTGCAATGCAGCAGTGCACAGCACACACCCGACTCACAGCAGCCATTGTGAGTGTGTGAATGTATGTAACACACAGAGAGATCCATTTTCTTGTCCTACAGCAGCTGGACAGAGAAGACTGTCTGCCCACAAAGAGCTGATGGCTGAAGCTATTGAGATGCCAGCCAAAATAACATACAACTCTTTATGTTATAAAAGATCACATTAGCAGCGGCTAATTTTCCTCACATAAGAGTGCTCTCTTTTCAGTCGTGCAGATGCTTCACATGTCATGTGAGACGTTAGTCAGTTTAATCACCGCGTGTTGAAGTCCTCCATCACAGCAGAGACTTCCACTACCATTCTAAACATCTGCAATGCAGCAGTGCACAGCACACACCCGACTCACAGCAGCCATTGTGCGTGTGTGAATGTATGTGTGTGTGTGTGTGCCGAGAAAATAGATGCCATTTACCCCAAATGCTAATCAAGACAGAACACGCTGTTAGGACTGGACCAGGGACAGGAGAGCATGGCATGGATGGATGAATGGACAGAGAGCGAGTGATAGGGGACAGAATGTATGAAAAGAGGGTTATGTTTAGACTGGTTGAACGCCAGCTCACACCAGTTCTGAGTTCTGGAGAGAGAGCAGGCATTTGAGATGCACTGTGAAAAAAAAGGGTGTTTTCATAACACACAGAGAGATCCATTTTCTTGTCCTACAGCAGCTGGACAGAGAAGACTGTCTGCCCACAAAGAGCTGATGGCTGAAGCTATTGAGATGCCAGCCAAAATAACATACAACTCTTTATGTTATAAAAGATCACATTAGCAGCGGCTAATTTTCCTCACATAAGAGTGCTCTCTTTTCAGTCGTGCAGATGCTTCACATGTCATGTGAGACGTTAGTCAGTTTAATCACCGCGTGTTGAAGTCCTCCATCACAGCAGAGACTTCCACTGCCATTCCAAACATCTGCAATGCAGCAGTGCACAGCACACACCCGACTCACAGCAGCCATTGTGAGTGTGTGAATGTATGTGTGTGTGTGTGTGTGCCGAGAAAATAGATGCCATTTATAGGCTCTGAGTGATGTTAAAGCAGTGAGCCACCAGAGGCTTTGCTTTACTTTTGAGTTATAGCAGATTTGTTTTATTTAAAATGCCAGCAATAACAATATGATAACAGAAACCAGTGTTGAATAAATAGTTTAAATTGTTATTAATAATTATCTGTGATTGGACTAACTGTAGGCTGTTTGTGGTTGCCAGGCAACATAGCAACTTGGCACACATAAATTGCAATAAAATAGCAATATGACCTTGTTTGATTTTTACAAGGGCATTGTTCCTTATTAAAGATAAAACAAATAAAGGATTGAGAGATGATAATAACAACAACAACAACAACAATAATAATAATAATAATAATAATGCTGTTATTATTGTTATAAAAGTAGTATAATAATAAAGTATTATTTTAAATATAATGTTTATGTTGACTGATTCTGTCAAAAAGAGTGAGGAAATAATTTAGGATTATGATTATTATTATTTTATTAATAGTATTTTTTAGTAATTTTGCAAACACTGTTGCTGTTTTAATGTGTTTTTGTGGCTTTTAGCCAATTTTAGCTTAGATATTTAAACAGCAAGAGTGCTCTCTTTTCAGTCGTGCAGATGCTTCACATGTCATGTGAGACGTTAGTCAGTTTAATCACCGCGTGTTGAAGTCCTCCATCACAGCAGAGACTTCCACTGCCATTCCAAACATCTGCAATGCAGCAGTGCACAGCACACACCCGACTCACAGCAGCCATTGTGAGTGTGTGAATGTATGTGTGTGTGTGTGTGTGCCGAGAAAATAGATGCCATTTATAGGCTCTGAGTGATGTTAAAGCAGTGAGCCACCAGAGGCTTTGCTTTACTTTTGAGTTATAGCAGATTTGTTTTATTTAAAATGCCAGCAATAACAATATGATAACAGAAACCAGTGTTGAATAAATAGTTTAAATTGTTATTAATAATTATCTGTGATTGGACTAACTGTAGGCTGTTTGTGGTTGCCAGGCAACATAGCAACTTGGCACACATAAATTGCAATAAAATAGCAATATGACCTTGTTTGATTTTTACAAGGGCATTGTTCCTTATTAAAGATAAAACAAATAAAGGATTGAGAGATGATAATAACAACAACAACAACAACAACAATAATAATAATAATGCTGTTATTATTGTTATAAAAGTAGTATAATAATAAAGTATTATTTTAAATATAATGTTTATGTTGACTGATTCTGTCAAAAAGAGTGAGGAAATAATTTAGGATTATTATTATTATTATTTTATTAATAGTATTTTTTAGTAATTTTGCAAACACTGTTGCTGTTTTAATGTGTTTTTGTGGCTTTTAGCCAATTTTAGCTTAGATATTTAAACAGCATCGACATGAGATAGTTACATAATTATTAATGTTCGTTGTTGTACATAATCATAATTATTTTTAAATGAATACATTTGTATTATTTAAAAATAATATAATATTTATGTTGATTCTGTCAGAACTAAAATAGGGCTGAGTTTTATACAGTGAGATTTTTTTTTTACTCACTTGAAGAAGGATGGCCTCTATTGGCAGTAGAGTATGGAGAGAGAAAAAAGACAAAAGTCATTGCTTGCTCATTTGCCATTTTTGCACACCCTGTTGTGGTTTTACAAGTGTTTTTGTAGCTTTTAGACTTGATCTAAACCACAGCAACATGAGATAGATGGTTACATGCTTGTCATATTGCAGTTCAAATTGCATTCAGAATATTTGTCAAAATAATCACAATATTTTTTGCCAAATCATGTATGAAGCCATAATTTTCAGGAATATTGCACACTCCCTCCTTCCGTCCCTCCCTTCTTCTCTCTCTTTCCCCATCTCTCTCTCTCTCTCTCTCTCTCTCTCTCTCTCTCTCTCTCTGTTGGTTAACTGTGCTCTGTATACATAGCTCTGTATTCTTTGGTGTGTCAGATTTGCCTGCATGCCGCCCATCGATCGCCTTTACTCCACTGCATGACTGCCATTGATCAGAATATAAAGCAGGAAGAAATGTGCTTCAACACAGGGCTACACGCACAGACACGGACACACCGTGATACATAAGTACCATGTAAAGACAGCCTGAAAGGGGAACAGAGTCGCGTGACAGACACAGTGATGAAGCTGGTATGTGTTTGCAGTACACAAGCCACGGTTAAGACAGCTGACTCCACTTTGATGTGACCCCCCCCCCCTCCTCTCTCTCTCTCCCCCTCTCTCTCTCTCTCTCTCTCTCTCTCTCTCTCTCTCTCTCTCTCTCTGTTGGTTAACTGTGCTCTGTATACATAGCTCTGTATTCTTTGGTGTGTCAGATTTGCCTGCATGCCGCCCATCGATCGCCTTTACTCCACTGCATGACTGCCATTGATCAGAATATAAAGCAGGAAGAAATGTGCTTCAACACAGGGCTACACGCACAGACACGGACACACCGTGATACATAAGTACCACTCCAGCTGTGGTCAGCCCTTATGCCTGATAGGATGCTGGGTGCTTAACAGATTTTATTGTGCAGATAAATGATGTTGCATAAGAGGAGGGATGAAGAAGACTTGCTATCTTTATTGAATAACTCAGAGTGAGGGTGCTATCATCAGTCCTGTATCATACTGTGTGCTGATATGTATATCATGCTCCTGGGTGTGGCTATACAGGTACTGTACAGGATAAGGCACAACATGCATTCATGCATATCTCTGGTAGCAGTGAGAGGATCATTTTACATGGCAGCTACTGCCTGTTCTGTGTGCTTCTTTGGGGGTGTTATTTGAGATTTTGTTTTTGTTCGTTTGTTTGTTTGCAGTGTTAATTTTGACAGCAAATTTTGATTTAGTTTTAATCATAGTCTTTTGACTAAAATGCCATTTAGTTTGAGTCATATTTTAGTCATCTGAATAGTTTTTAGTTTTAATCTAAATGATGTTGCATAAGAGGAGGGATGAAGAAGACTTGCTATCTTTATTGAATAACTCAGAGTGAGGGTGCTATCATCAGTCCTGTATCATACTGTGTGCTGATATGTATATCATGCTCCTGGGTGTGGCTATACAGGTACTGTACAGGATAAGGCACAACATGCATTCATGCATATCTCTGGTAGCAGTGAGAGGATCATTTTACATGGCAGCTACTGCCTGTTCTGTGTGCTTCTTTGGGGGTGTTATTTGAGATTTTGTTTTTGTTCGTTTGTTTGTTTGCAGTGTTAATTTTGACAGCAAATTTTGATTTAGTTTTAATCATAGTCTTTTGACTAAAATGCCATTTAGTTTTAGTCATATTTTAGTCATCTGAATAGTTTTTAGTTTTAATCTAATTTTAGTCGGCTAAAATCTAATGGGTTTACTTACAGTGCACTTATTAAGCATTTCTCTAAAATTTCCAAACTCATTATATAGGTTTGACATTAAGGCTTTATCATGATAGACACCGATTTAATTGCGGTGACACACAACATGCCTTATGTTCAAATTAAATAAAACCACTTTTCATAAAAGAACAAGAACATGGTCTTCTTTTTAATGAAATACCAATGGTTATATAGGCTAATTATACATTCTTTATAGCAACTTGTTTATCATATTCTTCGTTCTTTCAAGCAGTCCTAATCTTTAGGACTACTAAAGTTTTTCAGTCAAGAGCAGTGCATGATTTTCTGTCTTTCTTTTGTTGCTTGATTAACATCAATGACTCGGACAATAGCAGCTAAATTAGGCTGCTATCCCTTTAAAATCGAATGCACAGCTGCAATGGATGCAGTGTACTGATACACGTTCGCCCTACTGTTTACGTTCACTTAAGACATAATCAACTGTGTTTACGTGAATACTCATCAAAGCGGACAATTCGACATCATTTTGTGTGTAATTCTCCGTTCATGTAACGCGAAAGAGTACTCGCGCGCTGTGAGACACGCTTTCTGTGTGTGTATGTTAGTGTCTGCGCTCAGAAAACCGGACCGAATCGAGTTCTCTCTTGCATCGTCAGATTTATCCATATGTCTGCTCTTCTCTTACTCCCACATATTTACATTTTTTAACGTTTTATGCAACGTGCCGCAAGTGTATGTTAGCTTATGTCCATATGTACACATCTAACCTCTAAACCACGCAGCAGATTCGTTCTGAATGAATCTCCTCCCAAATCGTCCCTCCCTAACATTTTCATCTCATTTTTATTCGTTGACGAAAATGTCAATAGATTTACATCATAGTTTTTGTCATTCAAAAAGAGTTTTAGTTCGTTATCGTCTCGTTGTCGTCGGTGAAAAAAATGTCGTTGACGAAAATTATTTGTCAACGAAATCAACACTGTTTGTTTTGTTTTGTTTTTTGACCAAGAGGATTTTATTAGTTTGATTATTTTATTGTAAAGTTTTTTTGTGTGTGTGTGTGTGTGTGTGTCTGAGACTTGTTGGAGAGTTCCATTGTGTTTAAAATATCAACTCACTAATATGAATGAAGACAAGGGTTTTAAAACGTTTTGTTTCCAAGGACCTCCAAATATGCCGATACCCTTATAAGTGATCCCCTCCTAAAATATAGGCAGCTATACTGTATGTGTTCTTGTGTAATATACTACTAATATTGTGTGAGAAAAATATGTTGTGTGATAATCAAATTAAATAATTTCTGAATGTAATAATTAGCTGCATGTTCAAATTAAAATATTATCTGGAAAATTGTATTTTATTCACTTTCAGTTTCATATTTTCATTGTTATTTTGTTTTCTATACATTTAGTTTTGTTTTTTTTGTGTGTTTTTTAAACTTTATGCAGATGTTTTCTTACCATTAAAAATGTTGTCCATTGAATAACAATCACAATTATGATTTCAGACCACTATTTAGAAAGCAAAATTAAATAGTAATATTATCTAATATGCAGATAATATTACCATTACTAAATATACTTCATTAATAAGTGCTTACTAACATTGTCAGCCCTAAAAGTAAATGTTTAAGATATTAAAATCTAAAATTTCCAAACTCATTATATAGGTTTGACACTAAGGCTTTATCATGATAGACACCGATTTAATTGCGGTGACACACAACATGCCTTATGTTCAAATTAAATAAAACCACTTTTCATAAAAGAACAAGAACATGGTCTTCTTTTTAATGAAATACCAATGGTTATATAGGCTAATTATACATTCTTTATAGCAACTTGTTTATCATATTCTTCGTTCTTTCAAGCAGTCCTAATCTTTAGGACTACTAAAGTTTTTCAGTCAAGAGCAGTGCATGATTTTCTGTCTTTCTTTTGTTGCTTGATTAACATCAATGACTCGGACAATAGCAGCTAAATTAGGCTGCTATCCCTTTAAAATCGAATGCACAGCTGCAATGGATGCAGTGTACTGATACACGTTCGCCCTACTGTTTACGTTCACTTAAGACATAATCAACTGTGTTTACGTGAATACTCATCAAAGCGGACAATTCGACATCATTTTGTGTGTAATTCTCCGTTCATGTAACGCGAAAGAGTACTCGCGCGCTGTGAGACACGCTTTCTGTGTGTGTATGTTAGTGTCTGCGCTCAGAAAACCGGACCGAATCGAGTTCTCTCTTGCATCGTCAGATTTATCCATATGTCTGCTCTTCTCTTACTCCACATATTTACATTTTTTAACGTTTTATGCAACGTGCCGCAAGTGTATGTTAGCTTATGTCCCGCCGATTCATATGTACACATCTAACCTCTGAACCACGCAGCTGATTCGTTCTGAATGAATCTCCTCCCAAATCGTCCCTCCCTAACATTTTCATCTCATTTTTATTCGTTGACGAAAATGTCAATAGATTTACATCATAGTTTTTGTCATTCAAAAAGAGTTTTAGTTCGTTATCGTCTCGTTGTCGTCGGTGAAAAAAATGTCGTTGACGAAAATTATTTGTCAACGAAATCAACACTGTTTGTTTTGTTTTGTTTTTTGACCAAGAGGATTTTATTAGTTTGATTATTTTATTGTAAAGTTTTTTTGTGTGTGTGTGTGTCTGAGACTTGTTGAAGAGTTCCATTGTGTTTAAAATATCAACTCACTAATATGAATGAAGACAAGGGTTTTAAAACGTTTTGTTTCCAAGGACCTCCAAATATGCCGATACCCTTATAAGTGATCCCCTCCTAAAATATAGGCAGCTATACTGTATGTGTTCTTGTGTAATATACTACTAATATTGTGTGAGAAAAATATGTTGTGTGATAATCAAATTAAATAATTTCTGAATGTAATAATTAGCTGCATGTTCAAATTAAAATATTATCTGGAAAATTGTATTTTATTCACTTTCAGTTTCATATTTTCATTGTTATTTTGTTTTCTATACATTTAGTTTTGTTTTTTTTTTGTGTGTTTTTTAAACTTTATGCAGATGTTTTCTTACCATTAAAAATGTTGTCCATTGAATAACAATCACAATTATGATTTCAGACCACTATTTAGAAAGCAAAATTAAATAGTAATATTATCTAATATGCAGATAATATTACCATTACTAAATATACTTCATTAATAAGTGCTTACTAACATTGTCAGCCCTAAAAGTAAATGTTTAAGATATTAAAAATATCCCATTTGTGATTTCCCTTCCTTTGGGAAAATGTGTTCCCAGTTTCCATTGCTCTCTGGATTGTTTTCCACATCCATCATCCCTGTCACTTATTCCCTGTGTTTTTCTCTACTGGCCCTGCTCTGTACTTGCACCTTGGAGTGGCTGCAGACCAGAACATTTTGCTACAGAGGGATTTTGGGGCCGATGTAAATGGCTGGCCTAAGAAAGAACGTCCTGAGCCTGTCAGCCAACAGAAGGACCAAAAGCACAGAGTGGCCTAAGGAACTATGGCATGGGATGTGGTCCTCTTTCAGTGACAGGAAATTGCCTTTGACCTCTGCATTCAGATGGGAAATGGAGGGAGAGAAACGAGTGAGATTGTCAGTATTGTCTGACATTTCTAGCCAACAACAAGTGTAATGAGGGAATTCAAATCTACAAGGACAAGATCTTTAAGCAGAGCTTAGCCATTCACTGCATCATGTCTATGATAAAACAAATTATTGAAGCCTCAGCTTGTAAACTGTGATATTTTTTTTTTTTTTTTTTTTTTTTAAAAGATCTATATCAGTGAATTTCTGCTGCTGGATTGCTGAAGCTCCATCAGAGATTTGACATTTCGCCAGATATGAGTATTCATAGATAAGCAGCTATTTTGTTGACTTGCTTTTCTGATGTCACAAGCTTTTGATGCATTTGTTGACAGAAAGGGAATATCTGGTGGCTCAGCTTTACAAAATACTGGACACTGAAACAGACTGATGGATACTGGGTTCTTACAGAATAGTTGTTTTTCAAAGCCTGAAATTGTGTAACACAAAAGATCTTACAGCGATTATGCTTAATTATTTAAATGTGTTACATTTTAAGGCCCCTACACACCAAGCTGGCGGTCAATCATCGGTCAGCGTCAGGCCGCCGTTGAGCGTCAGTCAGCATAGTTATTTTCATTTTTTTTGTGACCCATCACCACTAGTCGGATCCCATCGGGACTTTTTGGCCGATTGAGCATGTTGAATCGGTGGCGGCAATAACAATGAGAGACAGAACTCTTACTGACTGTTCAGTTTAGCAAAGAAGTAATTGCATTAGATTAAAAGTGAAAGTGATGAAAGCAAACAGAGAATTCAAGATGGCACATACAGAAGGCTGTTATAATTTCATGTCATCTTGTCACCTGTGCATTTCAATACACAAATATCTTCAAGAGGACATAAGCCGTCTGAAATGAAGAAAATGATCAACATTATTTGTAATCAAAAGCTAAGCAAGTGCTGCTTTGTTTGCAGGTGCAGACTGTACCAGCACAACTTTAGCCCAAATGCAGCTTATACAGTGTGATGCCATAGCCGACTTTCATTGCCGCTAGGTTTCTGGGGTCGGCTTGATACGTCAAGGCCCTTGAATGCATCAAATGGTGTTCTTTTATCTGCTATAGATTATAAACGGATGAAACAAAACCCACTCAACACCTGGATATTTGCCTGTTACATTGATTTTGTTCTCTTGTTGTTGTTGTTGTAATCATCTTGCACTGATCTGCCAGCTTATGCAATGATGTGTGCACAGTTTTGATTCCAAACTGAAGAATAATATGATACTTTCCAATGTCATTCATTAATTAATTAATGAATTAATTCATTTAATTATTTTTTTTAGGTTGATTGTTTTTCTTGTCACATTTTCATAATGAGCTGCTTATGACTCAAGCTGTTTTTTATACATGTAAATGAAAAATTTGTACACATGTAAGGTCATGTAAAATTGTTCTTTAATTGGGTATACCCAAATTCTTGGATGAAAGAAGAATCTTCACCAGAAGAATCTGGTGATTTCAAAATGTCCATGTGTTTTTTGTGTGCACTTTGTGCTTATTTTGTAACATATATATCTTGTGTGTGTGTGTGTGTGTGTGTGTGTGTATATATATATATATGAGGGAGGGGTGTATAAGTTACTACTTACCCTCAATGATGGCAGAATTTTCAGTCTTGTGTGGACTATCTCTTTAAGCTAACATTTTAACGAGATGCGTAAATCATCAGCTTACTCGGAGAGTGTTGTCCGCAGTTCTGTCTGTCCCCTGCGAGTCCTCTCTGTATTGCTGTTTCTGAGCTAATCGATTTTCTGTGACCTTCAGTGTATGTCAAGCCGCCAGGCACAGGGGAATGTCACATCTGAGAGACAGCATCAGTGCTTGGCCCTAGGGAATCCCATCCCTTAACACCCCGTACCTGCCTCGGCCCACGGAAACAAACTAAGATAGAGGGGATGTCAGGGCCTGAGTAGATCTTCAATCTCTTAGACCCTTGGCCCTATCTCACCTCCTGACAGAGGAAACTGACAGTCTGCAGGAAACCAGCCTCTGTGAATCCCAAGGAAAAGGCTCAGTAATGAAGCTGATGGGCTACTAGGCTGTTATTAATATCGTCAGTGTTCTGAGTGATGACTAATGGAGATCTTGTTCACTGCACAACCCGTTTTTTGCTTTGAACACAAAGCACAAGCACTTTGCATTGATTTTGACACCTAGATGCAATTATTGGAGTTTTTATTAAAAAACATTTATAGTTTTATTTATTAAGGTTCTGAGATCCTCCTCAGGGCCGTTCTATCACCTGGAGGCCTGAACGCATGCCAAATTAGCCTCAGAGGAGCTTGTGAATATTCTAAAAAT
>NW_015505710.1:483422-503658 GCF_001515645.1 Sinocyclocheilus grahami | reverse complement strand
TTTAAATTTGTATTTTTTTTTTTTTTTTTTTTTTTAAAAGATCTATATCAGTGAATTTCTGCTGCTGGATTGCTGAAGCTCCATCAGAGATTTGACATTTCGCCAGATATGAGTATTCATAGATAAGCAGCTATTTTGTTGACTTGCTTTTCTGATGTCACAAGCTTTTGATGCATTTGTTGACAGAAAGGGAATATCTGGTGGCTCAGCTTTACAAAATACTGGACACTGAAACAGACTGATGGATACTGGGTTCTTACAGAATAGTTGTTTTTCAAAGCCTGAAATTGTGTAACACAAAAGATCTTACAGCGATTATGCTTAATTATTTAAATGTGTTACATTTTAAGGCCCCTACACACCAAGCTGGCGGTCAATCATCGGTCAGCGTCAGGCCGCCGTTGAGCGTCAGTCAGCATAGTTATTTTCATTTTTTTTGTGACCCATCACCACTAGTCGGATCCCATCGGGACTTTTTGGCCGATTGAGCATGTTGAATCGGTGGCGGCAATAACAATGAGAGACAGAACTCTTACTGACTGTTCAGTTTAGCAAAGAAGTAATTGCATTAGATTAAAAGTGAAAGTGATGAAAGCAAACAGAGAATTCAAGATGGCACATACAGAAGGCTGTTATAATTTCATGTCATCTTGTCACCTGTGCATTTCAATACACAAATATCTTCAAGAGGACATAAGCCGTCTGAAATGAAGAAAATTATCAACATTATTTGTAATCAAAAGCTAAGCAAGTGCTGCTTTGTTTGCAGGTGCAGACTGTACCAGCACAACTTTAGCCCAAATGCAGCTTATACAGTGTGATGCCATAGCCGACTTTCATTGCCGCTAGGTTTCTGGGGTCGGCTTGATACGTCAAGGCCCTTGAATGCATCAAATGGTGTTCTTTTATCTGCTATAGATTATAAACGGATGAAACAAAACCCACTCAACACCTGGATATTTGCCTGTTACATTGATTTTGTTCTCTTGTTGTTGTTGTTGTAATCATCTTGCACTGATCTGCCAGCTTATGCAATGATGTGTGCACAGTTTTGATTCCAAACTGAAGAATAATATGATACTTTCCAATGTCATTCATTAATTAATTAATGAATTAATTCATTTAATTATTTTTTTTAGGTTGATTGTTTTTCTTGTCACATTTTCATAATGAGCTGCTTATGACTCAAGCTGTTTTTTATACATGTAAATGAAAAATTTGTACACATGTAAGGTCATGTAAAATTGTTCTTTAATTGGGTATACCCAAATTCTTGGATGAAAGAAGAATCTTCACCAGAAGAATCTGGTGATTTCAAAATGTCCATGTGTTTTTTGTGTGCACTTTGTGCTTATTTTGTAACATATATATCTTGTGTGTGTGTGTGTGTGTGTGTGTGTGTGTGTGTGTGTGTGTGTGTGTGTGTGTGTATATATATATATATGAGGGAGGGGTGTATAAGTTACTACTTACCCTCAATGATGGCAGAATTTTCAGTCTTGTGTGGACTATCTCTTTAAGCTAACATTTTAACGAGATGCGTAAATCATCAGCTTACTCTGAGAGTGTTGTCCGCAGTTCTGTCTGTCCCCTGCGAGTGCTCTCTGTATTGCTGTTTCTGAGCTAATCGATTTTCTGTGACCTTCAGTGTATGTCAAGCCGCCAGGCACAGGGGAATGTCACATCTGAGAGACAGCATCAGTGCTTGGCCCTAGGGAATCCCATCCCTTAACACCCCGTACCTGCCTCGGCCCACGGAAACAAACTAAGATAGAGGGGATGTCAGGGCCTGAGTAGATCTTCAATCTCTTAGACCCTTGGCCCTATCTCACCTCCTGACAGAGGAAACTGACAGTCTGCAGGAAACCAGCCTCTGTGAATCCCAAGGAAAAGGCTCAGTAATGAAGCTGATGGGCTACTAGGCTGTTATTAATATCGTCAGTGTTCTGAGTGATGACTAATGGAGATCTTGTTCACTGCACAACCCGTTTTTTGCTTTGAACACAAAGCACAAGCACTTTGCATTGATTTTGACACCTAGATGCAATTATTGGAGTTTTTATTAAAAAACATTTATAGTTTTATTTATTAAGGTTCTGAGATCCTCCTCAGGGCCGTTCTATCACCTGGAGGCCTGAACGCATGCCAAATTAGCCTCAGAGGAGCTTGTGAATATTCTAAAAATTAATGAGTGTGAATATGATATCATCCATAGCTGATACTCAAACAAAGTTATTAGTGACTGCAAAAGAATCGTGCAAAATTAATGTGAACTTTTTTAATTCATTAATTATTTGCATGTTACGACCCATACATAAATTCCATAAGCAATTCAAGCTGTAGTGTTGATGTTTTTTTTTCCTACTATGCAGTCATTATTTGTAACTGGGGGCTTTTCTTGAGTTTTTATTAAAAAACATTTATAGTTTTATTTATTAAGGTTCTGAGATCCTCCTCAGGGCCGTTCTATCACCTGGAGGCCTGAACGCATGCCAAATTAGCCTCAGAGGAGCTTGTGAATATTCTAAAAATGAATGAGTGTGAATATGATATCATCCATAGCTGATACTCAAACAAAGTTATTAGTGACTGCAAAAGAATCGTGCAAAATTAATGTGAACTTTTTTAATTCATTAATTATTTGCATGTTACGACCCATACATAAATTCCATAAGCAATTCAAGCTGTAGTGTTGATGTTTTTTTTCCTACTATGCAGTCATTATTTGTAACTGGGGGCTTTTCTTACCAAATATTGATATATGTAATTAATTGTGTAATTGATCATGACAACTTGTAATAATAATAATTTGGCACATACAAGTGTCACGAATTCGGTCCATGAACTTCTGTCTGCTTGCCACCAGAGGTCACCCTTTCACTACTATGGACTCTTGCACCACACCACTGTTGTGCTTCACCCGGACTACAGTTCCCATCATCCATTGCACTGATTACACACACACAGTTGATTGCGCACAGCACTGATTGCACACAGCTGTCATCAATCACATCTTCCCTATATAACACTCACTCTGATCCCTTCCCTCTGCCGAGTATTGTATAGCGTTTATCACTCTCATAGCGATAGCTGCTCTACGGCGCCTGTCTAGTTTGTCCATAGCCTTATCTTAGTCTTGCCTTGTCTGTTTCCTCGTGTCCTGATCTTTGCCTGTTTTCCTGGATTTATCCCTCTAGTCTCGCCCCTGTGATTCTGTCTGCCGATCGTTGACCTACGCTAGCCCTAGGACTATTCTTGTGTTTTGCCCGCCATATACCTGTTTGCCATTGTTTGACCCTGCCTGTTACGACCACGTCTCTTAAATAAAAGCTTGCAGATGGATCCACACGTCTCACGTCTCATCAGCCCCGTTACAACAAGGGTAGTTTGAATGTTTGTGCAAAGAAACAAGGCAAGTCGATTTTATTTGTATAGCACTTTTTATAGTACACATTGGGTCTCATTCATGAAACATTCGTAAATATAGGAGTAAATTCTTAATAATTTGCATGTAAAATGGACCTTCCCGAAAGCTCTCCTCCGGATTCACAAATGCTTCGTAAAAGTCCGATTTAATAGTTAAACATGTGTATGTTAATGAATTCCAATCATTCGTAAATAGGGCACTCGTGCACTCTCATTCACAATTACCATAATCCCCGCCTATAATTACAGCTATGCAAATTGCGTGTCCAGGAACGCAGTGGAATATTCTGGTCTACTTTCTCAGGTTTGGCTCCTGTATATTGCATAAATGCAAAAAAGACTAATAGGCCATATGCCTAACAATAAATATTCAATAACGCGTGTCCACCAAAGCGTTTTTAGCCTGCTGAAAAATGTCAGGCACTCTTCTTAAAACGACCAGCTGGTGGCGCAGCATTTTTCCAGCTGTCGATTTGGTTGCTATGATGTGGAAAATCCACGGCAGTACATTTTGAAGAATATTACTAAATATAAAAATGCAGTAACCAGCAATGTTAACTTCTCTGTTGTTGTACAAGTAGAATGATTGGTCGGTGTAGTATTTGTCCCGCCTCTTGTCCACTGATTGGACGGCTGGGTAAAAAGTGACAGTGACAAGCATTGCATTTTACCCAAAGCTAAACAGTTTATCAACTCTCAGCTACAAAAAAAAAGAGCAAACAAACTTGTACTATATTATGATGGCAGTGCATCAAAATTCAGTGTCATCAGTTTGCCAAAAAGAACACAGAACGTTGTACGCACCATTTACACATGGCAGGGAGCAGGTGTACATTTCTTTGGTACCAACTAACATTTTGAAAATACGAACACTTTCATGAATCCGAAAATTTACGTCAGAACAGCTTTACGAACGAATTACACAAACATTTATTCTGCTCGTGTTTCATGAATGAGGCCCATTGTTTCTAAGCAGCTTTACAGAAAATCATGATGCTAATGTTAGTAGTATCTTAGTTTCTTCAGTCTTTATAGTCACATTTAGCAGATATGCTTTATGTGAGTATACTGTATGCACCATATATAGCCAACTTTGCATACAGATCTGTGCGATAAAGTAGTTTACATTTTGCAACAGTATTAACAACCACACAGCTGAGATTTGCAATGTATATATTGCTTTTACGTGAGTTTGCTATGTGTATGTAGGTAAAACTGGATATTTATCCAACTTTAAAGGTGCCATAGAATGGAAAACTGTATTAACCTTGGCATAGTTGAGTAATAACAGTTCTGTACGTGGAAATGACATACCGTGAGCCTCAAACAGCATTGTTTCCTCCTCCTTATATAAATCTCGTGCATGCAAAAGACCACTGAAAAATAGGCGAATCAGAACATAACACCGACTGTGACGTTACAGTCGGGATCACTAATAGTTACGCCCCCAACATTTGCATATACCCGCCCATGTTCTATGCCAGCTACCAGCCGAACCTGCACAGCCGAATCATCAGAAGTTCTGCAGGTATTGTGAAGAAACAAGCGAGGATAATAGTGAAAATGACAGATCATGGAAATAAATGTTATGTTCCAGGCTGTGCAGGGGATGTGATGTGCAGGGATGGGTTGGTGTCTGTATTCAGAAAGGCACGGAAAACAAATAACGCGCGTTCTAATAAAATATCCATTATACTGAAGAGACCTTTTGAAAGATATTGTTTGTTTTGTTTTGTAATTTTGAGGTGTTCAGTTGTGTTTTGGTTTTAGAAAATAAACGTGATTGCTCTCCTCACAAATCAACTCTTTCTTGTTTTTGTTTCATGCTCTCTGTGCCTTGCCCTGGACTTTTATGTCACTTCCTGTCTCCCGTCGTTTTTGTAGTCTGTTTGTTCATTGGTTCCCCTTGATTTGTCTCCCCAGGTGTCTTTTATCTTGTTAGGCTTGTTAGCCCCCTGTGTGTATGTATAGCCCTAGTTTTTCTTTAGTTCCCTGTGAGTTGTTGAATGTAATGGGTGTCTGTTTGCCTGTCATTCTGTTCTTTTTTGCCTTATTGTTTGTTCTAGTTTTTCCATTAAATACCTGCACATAGATCCTTGCCTCTGCCTATTTTCTGCAGCTTCTCCACAACGTTACAGTTTTTCACTGGCATGTCTCTTTGACTAGTTCATCTTTGAGCCTATATTTAGTACAAGTAAAATACTTAAGTACTGTTAAAATCAGATACTCTTAAGACTTTTACTCAAGTTGTTTTGGAATTGGTGACTTGTAACATGTAGTGGAGTAATTTTCACTGTGAGGTATCTTTATTTTTACTCAAGTATGGTTTTTAGGTACTCTTTACACCTCTGCTTACCACATAAACAGAGTAAGGAGAGATGACTGAGGATGATGGCGAATGATTTACAGATCCTGAGCACCACTGACAAGCATCTGATCTCGTAAAATGTGTGTTAATTACTGCCGCTGTAGTTTACACAGAGCACGTGTGATCGCAAATCTCGAAAGTGAAAGTAAAAAACGATCGTACATTCGAAAACAGTTTCAATGCCCGCATATTAATAGCTATTTTGTATATATTTTAAATATATAAATAGCTATTTAAATATATATGACATTTGGTTGCTTGTTTCAGAGAGGTATTGATGATGTCTCTTGCATTATCTGGTAGTTATGTGGTGATCTTTGAAAGTGTTTTTTTTTTGGTGGCCATCTGTTGAGATGTCTTAGATTATAAAGTACAGTAGAAGGGGACGTTTTGAAAGCTATTGATTTTAATGGTGATGAAAAACTCTACTAAAAGACTTCAGAGCTCTTGTACATCTTCGCAGTGTTTAAAATGATGAAATCCATACAGAAAGCTGGTAGATGGTGTGATATTGAAAAACATACATGCATAAAAACATACAGTACAGTAAATACAATATAAATGTAATAGAGGATTGGTATGTTATGTTCTAGATAAATGATGACAGAATTTTCATTTTTGGGTGAACTAACCCTTTACTCACCCTCATGTAACTCCAAACCTTTTTTTCTTTCTTTCTTTTGTATAACTTAAAAAATATATATTTCAGTTGTTTCAACTGTTTTTGTCAGAATGGAAGTCAGTGAGGCCCAAAACAACAAAACAAAAATAATCTTTTGTGTTCCACAGAAGAATGGCATACAGGTTTGAAATGACATTGCAAAGTGAACTTGGCATCATTAATCACAATTAAGTGTTTTCCCCCCCAAATAGTAGCCTTCTTTATTAATTCTAAGTCAGAGACTGTGATTTCTTCATTGATCTCATTTATCATCTTTCAGTAATGGATCAGGAGCAAAACAAATTCATGCACACTGTACAAGAATTAATAACAAGCTATACTCAGCAGAGTAATACGGAGACATTTGGTTGCTTGTTTCAGAGAGGTATTGATGATGTCTCTTGCATTATCTGGTAGTTATGTGGTGATCTTTGAAAGTGTTTTTTTTTTGGTGGCCATCTGTTGAGATGTCTTAGATTATAAAGTAGAGTAGAAGGGGACGTTTTGAAAGCTATTGATTTTAATGGTGATGAAAAACTCTACTAAAAGACTTCAGAGCTCTTGTACATCTTCGCAGTGTTTAAAATGATGAAATCCATACAGAAAGCTGGTAGATGGTGTGATATTGAAAAACATACATGCATAAAAACATACAGTACAGTAAATACAATATAAATGTAATAGAGGATTGGTATGTTATGTTCTAGATAAATGATGACAGAATTTAAATTTTTGGGTGAACTAACCCTTTACTCACTCTCATGTAATTCCAAACCTTTTTTTCTTTCTTTCTTTTGTATAACTTAAAAAATATATATTTCAGTTGTTTCAACTGTTTTTGTCAGAATGGAAGTCAGTGAGGCCCAAAACAACAAAACAAAAATAATCTTTTGTGTTCCACAGAAGAATGGCATACAGGTTTGAAATGACATAAATAAATTATTTTGCACTGAACTTCATCTGCAAAATCTGCAAATGAAGATTTGCATTATCCCCCATATTATGACAATTAGTCACCTTTTTGGCGCCTCTGACTCACTCACCTAACCTTTTGCTCACCTGGCTCAGATATTTGTCCTTCGAATCTTTTACATGGAATAATTTTCCTCCTCTTTTCTTCTTTATCCTTCAGCATCACCAACTCTACCGCCTTTGAAATCGGAGCATTTCAAGCCGTGTCAGGAGAAAGACCTGGCCTATTGCCTGAATGACGGGGAGTGCTTTGTCATCGAGACCCTGAGCGGCCCACACAAACACTGCAGGTATGACAGCACTTCCTGTTTCTTCAATGGAGGAAAAGGGTCAGCCTAGTGTTCGCTTGAGAAATAAATGGAATCACTACAGATGGGAGGCTCAGCGGTTTCAGACCGATGACAATTCCATGTCCCATTTTCTGTTAGAATGATCCTTCTGGAACAATCCGCCAGTAAATCTCACTCTTTCTCTCTCATTTTGTCTTCACCTTTTCCTCTCTCTCTCTTTCTCCATCTCTCTCTCTCGATCTGCTCTTCCGCCTCCTTTTTCCTACTCGTGTCTCATTGCCCTCCTCTCTGGGACTCTCGCTGTTGTATGAAGCTCTTAGTCATGCTAACAATGACAGCTTTGTCATAGCCTGAGAGCTGTCTAAGGTCCCTTCTCTGCTAGTTAAAAGTGGCACTTTGCAGAAGTTCATTAGAGGCTTGTTTCGGCTCTGTGGGCTTTTTTTCAAGGTTGAAAATAGGATTCATAAGATGGAGGCAGAGAATTTCTGACACTGATGTGTTCACCTTTTGTACGAAGCGTGAGCACCATTTCAAATAACATTTCCTCGATGTGAGGGTTCACTGCCGTAGGTTTTGCATGAGCAGTCTTCTCCTCATTTGCCTAATGGAACACAGAGACATTGCATGTCTGAAACTGAAGAGCCAAGAAGGAGCAGAAGCCAAGTGTCCTCATTTTAATCAGTGGTAATTGGTGGTGTTGTTTTAGGTGGCCCATTTATTTGACTGAAGCTTAGCTAGTTCAAATGCTCTGGCTCTGATTAATTCCCTGAACACTCTTCCCTCCCAACTTAAAGCCAAGGACATCTATGCATCTGTCTGTTCCTCAAAGCAAAGTGGTGATGGTCTCAAAGGATCAATTCACTTGACAATGTGGATTCTGTAGAAAGATAATGCTATTACATGTTTGCATTGCAGAGCTTTACGGGGCATTTTAATCATCAACATAAAACTGAGCAGTTTGTGCTGAATTCCACTCTTTATTGATATATCAAGTAGTTTGCTGAATGGTTCATGGGTTTATAAAACTGTGCCTTTAGCCTTGAAATAACTGAAACAGGAAGTGACACACTGATTTGTAATATAAGATGTGTTTGGAGTCTATATTTATACTTTATGCTGCTTTAGATGTGTTTTGAGACCCCTGCTGTTCAGCAAGATATACATCACTGTTTCATCCAGACCGTCCTTGATCCTTTTTTTTTTTCCAGTGAATGCATCGTTCACTCGAAGAGTGTCTTTTTATTGTATTAATAGATTTAATGGTGTTTGGTAAGTGTGCCCTGATTTTTTTCTAGATGTAATGATTGACTAATGGCCCATGTACCATTATTTAGTCATTATATCTAAATAAAAAGCCTTACTGCTTTTATCCGACTGCCCTTTTTGAGTTTAGCACAGTCTGACAGTGTAGTTTTTGTATTAAAATTAGATATGCGGGGCTGCATCAAGAATCAACTTTCTATAACCCATTACACATTTTACATTAGATGGTTATGTGCTGCATTTTACGTTCACAGGCTCTTATTCAACACAAAGCATTATGCTTGAACTGTGCCACAAGTCACTTTCTCAATAAGCTCACGTTTGCTCTCGCCAATTTGCAAAAGTGCTATCACTGTAAGGGTACCATTGTGTTCAAAGATCTAAAAGCTATGCTAAGTACCATGTACAGACAGTGTCCTCAAAACATGTATGAGTCTATGATGCACTGGGTACCATGGCATACAACCAGGGTCCAAAATTAACACCCGCCAAGCACTGAATGTAAATAAATAAGAAGAAACCACACTGATGTAAATGTCACAATTCATGTATAATATTTAGTATTTATAAAAAGGAAACTTTTTTAAATTTGGAAGCTAAAGAGTCATGGGAAAATGGCTATTTCTTGTTTTTATTGTTTAATAAAAATAACACAAAATATTGTTTCAAGAACAGTTTAACAAATTTATAGCCAGCACATTTTTTGCAATTCACATGCCATTGGCCAGTGTCACAAGAAGTTCAGTTTGGGTTCTGCATACAGCAGTTTTCTTTATTTGAAATCTTTATTCATTTAGCCTACCTAAACAGGAGTGTTTGGGGTTAGCCAGAGTTTAGCAGACAGATGGAAAGAGAGAGAGAGAGTTAAAACGGTGTTAAAATAGGGACAAGATGGCAGACGGTAGAGGATAACAAATGATTAAAGGGGTGGTTGATTGAGATTTCCCTTTTTTTAATGTCAGTTAGTGTGTAATGTTGTTGTTTGAGCATAAACAATATCTGCAAAGTTGCGGCGCTGAAAGTTCAATGCAAACGGAGATGTCGTCTTTTAAAATTCTGGCAGTTTAATGCCTACAAAACGTAGGGATTGTTTCAAGAACAGTTTAACAAATTTATAGCCAGCACATTTTTTGCAATTCACATGCCATTGGCCAGTGTCACAAGAAGTTCAGTTTGGGTTCTGCATACAGCAGTTTTCTTTATTTGAAATCTTTATTCATTTAGCCTACCTAAACAGGAGTGTTTGGGGTTAGCCAGAGTTTAGCAGACAGATGGAAAGAGAGAGAGAGTTAAAACGGTGTTAAAATAGGGACAAGATGGCAGACGGTAGAGGATAACAAATGATTAAAGGGGTGGTTGATTGTGATTTCCCTTTTTTAATGTCAGTTAGTGTGTAATGTTGCTGTTTGAGCATAAACAATATCTGCAAAGTTGCGGCGCTGAAAGTTCAATGCAAACGGAGATGTCGTCTTTTAAAATTCTGGCAGTTTAATGCCTACAAAACGTAGGGACTACAACGAGTTACTTCCGGGGTTTGTGACGTCACAAATCCAGACAAACCCCGCCCCGGGGACATGCAGCGAAGGGGGCGAGGCCATGCTGCGCTGCTTTAGAGAAGAGGAAGAGAAAACTAGGGGTGCACATAAAAATCTATTCATATATGAATCGTGATTCTGTCTTCTAACGATTCTAATGGATTCACAAGTTTCAAAATCAATGTTCTAAAGCAACGGTTCTCAATACCGTTCCTCGCATTCCCCTGCTCTGCATCTCTCTCTCTCTCTCTCATTCAGCTCAGCTCCAACAATTAACTGTTCCATTTATACACTTATTTTCACATAGCTATGAGAAGCGTTATACATGTACATGCGTGCGGTTGCTTTAAATAAAACCGTATATTAAAAGCTAACATAAGCAGTAGCATTTACAAATAACAGCGTATCTAAAAGTATGAGACAACAACAATCAAAAAACATACTATTAAGAGCCGTGCTTGCACAGGTTCTGCGGGATCCTCTTCACTAATATCCTCTGCATCTCAATCGGGCTCAATCTGATAAGCAATATAGACTATGTCATTGTTTACAATACAACCGGAGCGCATGCCGCTGAGGTGAGGGGCGTGACGTTCAGACGCGCACTAGAGGTGGTTTAGCCAATCACAACACTCTGGACCAGCTAACCAATCTGAGCCCATCACGTATTTCTGAGGGAGAGGCTTCATAAAAGCAGGAAATGATCAGCGTTTATGGGAGAAGGGACAGAGCGTTGTAGAATAAAGGTAAATTATGTGAAAAATAATGCATTTTTTTAAAAACCAAAGCATTAACACGTTAGACTGCACCCCATAAACACAATCAAGCCTAGAAAAAAAAGTCAACCACCCCTTTAAAATAACTGCTTTTGCGCATGTGTGGAATAAAAGGCATGACAAGAGAATCCTGTTTCCTTTTGGCTGTTCCAAGTTAAACAAACCCTTTGTGTCTGTTGACCTAGATTCATAGAGCATGTGGATTTTTAGTTGAGCTGCCTCATCTGGCCTATAGACCTATATGCACAAGAAGAGGAGAATGTTAGGGCTTACATCAATGTGATTACATAAATTGTGTATGGTTGTGCATCATAACCCAGCCATGTGTTTTAGCAGTTGTTGGAGCAACTCATGACTCAAGCTGACAAATTCAAACTATAAACACTGTATGGTTGAAAGTTCATTATGGCCCATCAAAAGTTAATATTTCAGTACGATCAATTTTAATTTTGCTTTACCCTTTAATGTTATCACAATAATGTTAAGGATTGTTAAAGTATTAACCTTATAGGCCTACAGAGAGAGAAAGATACAGTGCTTAAATTTATTAAACCACCGCCACCCAATCCAAGTCAATAAATAATAAATACAGTCTAATAAATTTGTTAAGCACTGTATGTGCTTAACAAATTCATTAGACCACCTGTCATAATAAAGAGAAAACACAAATATTTTAGGAAACGGTCAAAAACCAGCCTGGTCTCATTGTTTATATGTAGGTATTAGTAGGTAATGTTTACAAGCACAAAACGTACATTTTTATACGCTTTGATTTATGCTGAAACGTACAATTTGGACGTATTACAACGTTTAAAACATAAAATTGCTGTGTATTTACAACAAAAAACTTAAAATATTTACAAATCCTTTATATCATTAAGATATTTGTATTAGCGCAGTTTTATAAATTTATCGATATGCGATATAGATTTTTCGACCCCTTATACCCCCAAACCTAAACCCACATTTTATAGCGAATATTAAAATATATAAAACGTAATAGACCGAAATACACAGGGAAATTACCATTTTAGAAACAATATAGCATTAGAAAGATATTTTGAGTCACTAATCCCTCTCCTACCTCTGAACCTAACCATAACTCTCTCTCTCTCTCTATATATATATATATATACACAGCTAAAATAATGAAGGAGTGGCTTCACAACAACTCTGTGACTGTTCTTGAATGGCCCAGCCAGAGCCCTGACTTAAATCCAATTGAGCATCTCTGGCGAGACCTAAAAATGGCTGTCCACCAACGTTTACCATCCAACCTGACAGAACTGGAGAGGATCTGCAAGGAGGAATGGCAGAGGATCCCCAAATCCAGGTGTGAAAAACTTGTTGCATCTTTCCCAAAATGACTCATGGCTGTATTAGATCAAAAGGGTGCTTCTACTAAATACTGAGCAAAGGGTCTGAATACTTAGGACCATGTGATATTTCAGTTTTTCTTTTTTAATAAATCTGCAAAAATGTCAACAATTCTGTGTTTTTCTGTCAATATGGGGTGCTGTGTGTACATTAATGAGGAAAAAAAATTAACTTAAATGGTTTTAGCAAATGGCTGCAATATAACAAAGAGTGAAAAATTTAAGGGGGTCTGAATACTTTCCGTACCCACTGTATATATATATATATATACATATATATATGTGTGTGTGTGTACAGTATAAAGAAACATGACAGACATAAGTGCAATCACAATCATTTATCTATTGCAAAAATGTCAAAAGCAGTACCAAAAGTAGTCCAAATGATGATGCGTTGCAGTCACAGTCCTTTCTGATGGGGCACTAAAGTTTTGTGTGAGGCACAGAGCAGAAATTAAGTTGATAATCGCTGAAAATATTATCCAGACTATTATCCCGATCCACTCAATGAAGGCACACATTTCTCATTCAAACACCTCACCAGAAACACGGCTAACACGTCGCAATCTGTGGCGAAGCAGGCAAGAGCCAATGAGCATTCGATTTTCCTGTCGTAAAGCTTCTTGAAGGCAATTTTTGAATTTATAATGAGCATGGGTATGGATGCTTACAGTCACTGCTGAGGATGGAGATGAAGATCGCTGAATATAGGCTTGAGTTTGGGTCTGTTCGTCGCAGTCATATGGATTCTGAAGATTTGGATTACAGTGCACAAATAAAATTGATTCCCTTTCTAATTATGTTGCATTTTTTGGTTTATTCTATTTTATGGTTCTATTGACAGCATGTTGGAGAAAACGTCTTTTGTGTCCCACGGCAAACAAAGTAAATGTTACATGATAAGTAATTGTTTGATGTTTGCAGAAATTTTACTCATTTTAAGGGTTTAAAGTGTAGTCTTGTTTAACATTATGCATTCTTTGAAACGAGTTTGCAGCAGAAATCACACAGAACAGAACAAAATGTTTTATTTTCACATTAAGTAAATGAGTAAACTTAATTTAATAATACAAATGAAAAACATAATGCCATTGATATGACAACTGAATACAATATAATAAAATGTTAATTTAATAGTTTTATTTTATTAATTTATTTTAATTTATTTTATTTTTTTCTAGACTATAATGTTGGTAACCTTGGAAATTACACGGTCCACTTCTCTCTCTGTATCAAACTCATACATGTGGTATGCCTGTGGTCCCTCTCAGAGCATCAACGAGAGCAGAAAGCCATTCTGGCTGTGTGTAACGTGGGGTTTTGGGGTTTGTTTCATGTTCTTGTTTTCATGTCTTTTATTTTGTAGTTTGACCACAGACATGTTCTGTCATGTGATTCCCTTGTCTGTGTGTTATGTTCTGATTGGTTCCTTGGTTCATGTGTCATGTTCTCATTGGTTATTGTCTTGCCATGTGATTATCAGTTTTGTTTGCTCATTGGTTGTCTTTGTCATGTGTCCTGTTCCCCATTGGTTGGTTTGTCATCTGACCCTTTTTGTTTGGTATATATAGCCCTCATGTTCCCATTGTTCTTTGTCGTGTATTAATGTTGTAACCCGCTGTCGGTGAGTCTAGTCTGTTTTTGTCAAGTCTGTTCAAGTCAAGTCAAGCCTGTTCAAGTCAAGTCAAGTCTATTTGGATTATGTTTGTCTTTATGTTAAATAAACTGCACTTGGGTTCATCACTATGCTCGCCTCCAGTGGACTAACCATTAAACTGTGGCTGAAATGTTTCTATTCCACTTCTCTCTCTGTATCAAACTCATACATGTGGTATGCCTGTGGTCCCTCTCAGAGCATCAACGAGAGCAGAAAGCCATTCTGGCTGTGTGTAACGTGGGGTTTTGGGGTTTGTTTCATGTTCTTGTTTTCATGTCTTTTATTTTGTAGTTTGACCACAGACATGTTCTGTCATGTGATTCCCTTGTCTGTGTGTTATGTTCTGATTGGTTCCTTGGTTCATGTGTCATGTTCTCATTGGTTATTGTCTTGCCATGTGATTATCAGTTTTGTTTGCTCATTGGTTGTCTTTGTCATGTGTCCTGTTCCCCATTGGTTGGTTTGTCATCTGACCCTTTTTGTTTGGTATATATAGCCCTCATGTTCCCATTGTTCTTTGTCGTGTATTAATGTTGTAACCCGCTGTCGGTGAGTCTAGTCTGTTTTTGTCAAGTCTGTTCAAGTCAAGTCAAGCCTGTTCAAGTCAAGTCAAGTCTATTTGGATTATGTTTGTCTTTATGTTAAATAAACTGCACTTGGGTTCATCACTATGCTCGCCTCCAGTGGACTAACCATTAAACTGTGGCTGAAATGTTTCTATTGCATTGGTTTCTTTTCCTGCGGGAATAGTCTCTTTATAATTCAATGTCTTGTCTTGTCTTCTCTTGGAAAAATGTGAAAAAAGCCTCCTCATCTGGGCTATCACTAAGATCTCTGAGACACAAAAAAAACACAACCTGCCCAGATCTGTGTGAGATATAAATTCAGCACAACCTAAAACATGTTAATCAAAATTTAGATTTGTAAAAAGTTTATGAATACCAAATAGTTGTTCACATGTCAGTTTTGGTTGGGGTTGAGTCCTGTATTCAGAAATACGGAACAAGTTGTTTTTGCATCTTAGTTTTGGTGATTTTTCTTCTTTTCACTGTAGACAAAACTTGAAAAAGTTACAGCATGTTTTCATGGTAAAACTGAAAAAGAAAGTATAAATAAAATAATAAAAGGAGGTGTGAAATGGAAGAAGTGAAAGGAAAACTGTGAATCAGCCAAGCTGGCACTGCCAAAGCTAGTAATTCACTGCTTACTTATCCTATTCTGGAGGTCGGCGTTGGATTTCTCCTCGGCTGCTGGGTAGTGTGTAAAAGCTTGACTCTTGTTAGCATTGAGATGGTAAGCCTCTACTGACACAGCAGTACTGCAGCAATCCCACCTGTCAGTGTACCGCCACATGGGGCTGAAACACAAGTTGAGACCTCACGAAGCCCCCTGCCAATATCACTGCAGCGGAAGGGCCATGTGTACACTGCTAAAGGCCTCCGGTCTGAGAGGACTGTTGGGAGGGAGCGAGATTGTGAGATTAATTTCAATAGGCTGTGGTGTTGTAAGGTTTTAAATTGAATGTGAATTTTGTGGTTACAGCTTGTAGCCTGAAGCCATGATGCAAATATAGGGAGCATTTGCCATGGGTTTTTTTCAGGGGAGGGATTATGAATGCATGCGAAACCGATTTATTGTCAAATATGCATACAAACATTGTCTCATGAATAAGCAGGGAGAGAGAGAGAAACAGAAATGGTTTGTGATACTGATTTTATTGTTAAAACATCACAACACAAATAAAAAAAACGAAATGGCTGCCACTGAAAGTGTAGAATCAATGAGAGGAAAATTCACAAAGATGCAAGCCATTTTCGTGTCTCTATCTTCCAATTTGCAATTCATTGATCCGGAGCAGTGAGAGCTGGTGCTCCCCAAGCATTTTAAAAGGCTTTTCTCTAGTCTTTGGTCCAGTTCACCGACAAGTAGCCTATTTTGTATGACTAGGAAACATTACATCTGATACAGTGGTTCTTATCTGGTAGATCAGCACCCAAAAAATGGGTCTGATAGGGATGGACAGCAGGGAAAAATAATGCTAAATGCAACCAACTATATAGACATCCACAGTTAGGATAGGAAAATACATTTTAAATACATTTCAGCAGGGACACATTAAATTGATCATTTTTGACAGTAAATGCACTTACAATGTATGTATGCTTATGTTTATGTGTATGTATATATATATATATATATATATATGCATACAGTGTTGGGTGTAATTAGTTACTGTAATTTAATTACTTTTCCCTTGAAAAAGTAAAGTAAGGGATTACTCTTTTTTTTTCTGTAATTTAATTACAGTTACGTCTTATGTAATTGAACTTAATGCTGTGTATAGACTGTAGGCCATTTATATACAATACAATCAAATTGTGGATTTAACTTCAAAATGTAAAGTCTAAAATTAAAATGCATGCTTTTTATGATATGCATACAGTGTTGGGTGTAATTAGTTACTGTAATTTAATTACTTTTCCCTTGAAAAAGTAAAGTAAGGGATTACTCTTTTTTTTCTGTAATTTAATTAGTTACGTCTTATGTGATTGAACTTAATGCTGTGTATAGACTGTAGGCCATTTATATACAATACAATCAAATTGTGGATTTAACTTCAAAATGTAAAGTCTAAAATTAAAATGCATGCTTTTTATGTACCCTTCTCACTTTAAAGGTGCCATAGAATGCATTGATACAATATTTGTAATTGTTCTCTGATATCTACATAGAAGGTATGTGGCTTAGGTAAGGGCCAAAAATCTCCAGAAATGGTTTTACATGTCCATTTACAACCCTAGGATTTGTCTTTAGAATGAAATGGTCTGTTATTACCTTATTTGGAAGGGTCATGGATAATAATGTTGAGCTCTGCTCTGATTGGCTGTTTCACAGTGCGGCTTATTTCAGTAGTTCATAAAGCAGGAAGGAAACACAGGAAAAATATATATTCCAATACTTTCTCTCGCAGTTATATCGTTGGGTAATTATACTGTATATAAAATGCGGACGTCACACAGCAAAATCCCCAGAGTTAAATCAACTCTGCTCAGAGTACATATTGTCCCAATCTACAGAGTGTTAAAGTAACACTGAACCAGAGTTACCACTGTTGAGGATTATGTGATATGTTTTCATGTCTAAAAGCCTGAGCAGTAGTTGTTGATCTTCAGCATTGTTAACAGTGGGTTCTCTGGGTCGTGCGATGTTCAGCAGCATCCGCTTCACAACAGTGAAGGCGGCCGATGCTCCTGTCTTGCGTGCGGAGATCACAGTCCTACTGGCGA
Organism: Sinocyclocheilus grahami; assembly: GCF_001515645.1. Classification (NCBI taxonomy): domain Eukaryota; kingdom Metazoa; phylum Chordata; class Actinopteri; order Cypriniformes; family Cyprinidae; genus Sinocyclocheilus; species Sinocyclocheilus grahami. The sequence continues at coordinate 486,047 of NW_015505710.1, read as the reverse complement.
AGGATGCGATAGAGCCGGTCCCTCCAGCCGATATGAGGACGGGTTTTACAGCCCTTACTTCATTGTACCCAAGAAAGGCGGTGGGTTACGACCAATCTTGGACCTGCGTGTCTTGAACTGGGCCCTTCACCGGTTACCGTTCAAGATGTTTATGCAGAAACGCATCTTCGGGTGCATCCGTCCCCGAGATTGGTTTGCAGCTATCGACCTGAAGGGCGTGTGTCGATCCTTCCGTGCCACAGACCATTTCTGCGGTTTGCGTTCGAAGGATGGGCATACCAGTACAATGTCCTGCCCTTCGGTCTGTCCCTGTCTCCCAGTCTCGGGTTCAGTTGTGCGAGCACAGGGATCTGGTGCTTCGGCACCTCAGCCAGTTGGGGCTTGGGGTCAACTGGGAAAAGAGCAAACTCTCCCCGACGCAGAGGATCTCTTTTCTCGGTATGGAGTTGGATTCAGTCGAACAGACAGCACGCCTCACAGAGGAACGTGCGCGGTCGGTGCTGACCTGCTTGAATTCGTTCAAGGGCAGGACAGCGGTCCCACTGAGACTATTTCAGAGACTCCTGGGGCATATGGCAGCTGCAGCGGCACTTACACTGCTAGGGCTATTGCATATGAGACCGCTTCAGCACTGGCTTAACCCTCTGGGATCCGAGGGTGTTTTGGGACCTGGAGAAGTTTTGACATGCCCTGACATTTGTGCTTTTTTCAGCTGCTAATAAACATTTTAATGGCTAAGTTTAGTAGCACCATAATCAGCACAAACTGGGCTACAATAATATGTGAGCAGCATGTATGTACGTGATTGTGTTTTTGAGAAAACAAAGTTTATGCGTGCTTAGTGAAATCTACAATTTTAAAGTCACTGAAATAAGGCCATAAAACACATACAGAACATTTGATCACAAGACTTTTGAGAAATGATCTTGAAGTCTAGAGTTTTTGCTTCAAAATTATGTGAAAATCATCTTACTCATTCACAGAAAACAATATATTGATTTAAATTTTCTAAGACACATTTTGTGCAGAAAAGGAATATGCGAGGGGGCGTGAATGATCATGCATAATGCTGTGATTCACACCTGAGAAGACAAAGACCTGCATAATGAGCCTTTCGGTAAGGGAATTGCTAAAAAGAAATGTATCTATTTTTTGTTTGTAGTTTATTTAGAATATATATAACTATCACATCATTTTGGGAGTGTGTGCATAACATGGTCTTAGCTGTGGTCCAGGTTCTTGTTCCACAGGCTCTGAGATTCCTGCCCGCACATGTCAACTTCAGTCATTGTTTTCCATGACCTAGTGGGCTGCTTTGCTTTGGCTCTCTTTGCAACAGGTTCTTTTGCACTGTTATTCTCACATCTGTAATAAAAAAGTAAGCATGCTGTTTACACAAACTACATTATTAACATTATTGTGATGTTCACTGATACTAGTACTAATTTATCGAAACAAAGAACACAATTACCACATAGCAAACATATTTTACCATGCAGTAAATAAATCAAATGAAAGTAACATCTGTAAAATAGTGAATGCACACTTACTCAAAGATTCTGAATGGAGTTGAAAACTGAACGAGTGTCCCCTTCCTGCAGAGAGATGCAGGTGAATGCAAGAGTGGTGTATTCCCCACAGTAACTTAGTATAGTATGCATAGTTCATGAGAAAACAAAATGCCAATTCTTACATTTTAACACGATCAACCACAAATAATGGCGTTTACACGCGGCGCTCTTCACGTGGATGATTATAATATCTATAGCGCGCTCAGCACGTGGGCATGGTTGCATTAGATATAATGAAGGGAGACGTGAAAGACTGGACATCGCGTTGGTTTCATATGGATTACTTTATCAAAGAATATTTGCTTTCGATAAGACTTGCTTAAAACTATAAAACTAAACAAACCAATGACAGTTGGCATGCGTGTTTTGCCACGCGCACCTCGTGTTTCGTGCAAACGCACATCAGCTTTTCGCTTCTGAGCCGAACCTTCTACAAGACGAATGTCAGCGGGGGTTGCCATCCAGGCTGCTGAAACCTCTGCGAGCTGCAGCTGCCATTCTGCGGTCTCGCCGCAACCTCCCCTGGGCGCTTCAGTGCTTTCTCTAAAAGAGTGTTTTCCTTTTCAAAAAAGAGCAATTTCTAAAAGAGCTTCACGAGCGACAGGTGCTGCTGGACAGGCTGCTTCCGCCCTGCACGCCATGGCCCTCCTGCAAGTCCACCAGGCCAAGGCGTTGAAGCAGTTGCACGAGGGTGGTGCTGACCCAGGTGTGCTGCAGGAACTGCGCATGGCAACGGACCTCACGCTTAGGGCGACGAAAGTCACGGCGCGGGCCCTGGGTCAGACGATGTCCACATTGGTGGTCCAGGAGTGCCACCTATGACTGATCTTGGCGGATATGAGGGAGGCCAACAAGCATCGCTTCCTGGACTCCCCGATCTCACAGCCCGGCCTATTTGGCGAAGTGGTGGAGGGCTTTGCCCAACAGTTCTCCGCCGCGCAGAAGCAGACGGAGGTGTTTCGACATATCCTGCCCCGACGGTCTGCTGCTGTCTCCACCCAACCGCCGGCTGCAGCCCCTCTGTCTGCTCGTCGCCGAGAGCGCCCTCCTGTGG